>NC_043762.1:17448924-17748924 GCF_902148845.1 Salarias fasciatus
CTTGTATTTTTCTTCTTTGAATGACTGCTAAATATTTTGAAATGTTAAAATCGCCGGTGGGAAAAATCTGTATGCCGCAATCATTTGTCTTACCGTTTTACTGATACCTAATCAAGCTCTTCAACCTTCTCCGTCTTTCTTTTCCATCTTGTGTCCATCTCGTCCATTCTCCCTCACCTCGTGTGTTCCCCCCTCCCTGCCTCCTACTCCTCAGGATCAAGGTTCATTTTGCTGCAGGGGAGCCAGCTGGACGCCTCAGACTGGCTCAACCCGGCTCAGATCTTGTTGTACTACCAGCAGAACGCCAGCGGGCCCTGGGTCAGCGAGCTGTGTGGACGACGCCTCCTGGATCCATGCGAACACCAGTGTGACCCTGAGACAGGTAAGATAAAAACAGACCTTATTTATCCCACGTGGGGAAATCCGACCATCACAGCAGCTCTGTTTTACACAAATAGTTCAAATGGGGAGAAAAGATTAAGAGTCCACTCACTGTCTCCATGTCCAAACCCTGGAGGACACATGACGAGTGCCGTTAGGCCGTAAGGATGTTACATTACAGAGAGTGTTGCCATAGAAACCTTGTTAGTTATAAAATGATCAAGGTCCTTGCTTCTGTTCACATGACCTTCATTCACAATTCATTGGAAATATGTTCATAAATGTATTTTAAAAAAATGACTCTCAGCTTTAAGTCTTGAACTCATTACTAATGTCACATTCAGAGAGAGAGAGAGAGAGAGAGAGAGAGAGAGAGAGAGAGAGAGAGAGTACGAGCATATGTTGTGGAGCCTGTGTTTGTAGGAATTAATTAAATAGTATGCATAGTCCACATAGAACTCTCTACAAGCCCAACCACAACTCAGACATCATTGCTGAAAGTAAGGTTGTGCATAGTATTCGGCTTTTTGTTATTTCATGAGTTACAGTAATGAAAAAGTATCTGGTTATTTTGAAATAAATAAATCCATTACTTTTAGAAAATCCTTCGTTTCAAAACAGAGTGATATTATTTCGAGGGTGGCTGTGACAGATTTTATGAGCTTTCGTCAATGTGTGGGTGAGTTTAATGACTGAGTCATTTATTAGGTTTATGGAACAAATCTGTCGTCTGAATTGTTACATCTCTGCCCAACTAAGTTTGAATGTTTGAAACAAATCAACCCGCATTTAACAATAGAGCTTAATTCAGTAGCATTTAATACTTACTTCTTTGTTCTCACACTGTTGGCGTGCGTCACCTAAAGACTGACATTGGAAATGAGTTAAAATGCAAATGTCAGTTACAGATTTAAACAGATGATCAAACTGAGCTTGGAACAATAATTGTAATGTCTACACTCAAAGTAGCATGTTCACAGGCGGCAAATAATGGTTGCAGAAGTTGAAATGATGAAATTTCACAGATCAGTGCAAATGCATTTGATTGTTGATCCGGTTTAGCTAATTGCGACGCACAGTGAAGTAATGGTTAATACCCTCACCAAGCTAGATTCCCTTTCTTTGGAGAGTTTGCATGGTCTCCTTGTGCACTTCCCTCCAGAGTGTAGAGATGTTGCAAGTGTGTGTGATTGTTTGTGTTTGTCCTGTGATTCATTTGCAACCTCTCTGTGCTGCGCCCTGCCTCCACCCTCTGTCAGCTGGGACCAACTCTTAACGACAATAACCCCGATCGAGCGGCACGGAGGATTGGGATGGATCGATCCACCATATCAAGTGTCCAAATATGACCTTGCACCAGGTGCACACAAAGTATGGCTTTAGGTGTGTGTTAAGCATTATGAAGTGCCTGAGGTAGACAGAAAGGCGCCGTCCTGCTTTTTCTCCAAACCTAAGTTGGAGAAAGTGAGACGAATGTGCTTCAGTCAACACCTGGTCCGCACTAAATTGTCCCAGGATTGTGTCATTTTTCTAAAAATACCAAACTGCCATCAAAATGGCCTGAGATATGACCTACTAAAGGCAAACATTCTCACTATAATGGCTTTGAAAACACATTTTATTGGTGGAATATGGATTAAGAATAAGAGCATTTCATATCAAAATATGAAGGATCACATCTCATTCCTCTCAAATGAATTTGTGTATCACAGAAGTTTTTCGCCGTGGCCAAGATCCAGCTCTGATCATGCATACACAGTCCACTATTCACTGTATACATACGCCAGATATTTATACGTTCATCCATCTTCTTAACAGCTGTCTTCAGAATGCTTTAGCCACTTTCGGCTAATTATGGACGAAGGGCAGACCACAAATTTCAACGCATTCAGCTTTATTACAACACATTTTAACCACTGGAGCCAGCCTTTTTTTGACTTTGGAGACTGACTTTATGATAACATTCCGAGGCTGCACAAGAATAAAGGTCACTCCGGGTGCAGCATGAGCCAATTTGGGGCTTTGAGCATGCAACGTGCCTCCAGAACTTTCAGCATTTATCAACTCCCTCAGGGCTCCACTGATTTGTGTTTAAATGACCCACAGCCAGCATCTCTCACCAGCAGCCTTTGAACTGTTTGCAGGTGTGACCATGACTACGCTCCATGACGCTGAAGGGACCAAAAATAGTAAATAGACTACCCGGAGTGCCTGACCTGATTTCCTCCATGGGGGTGCTGATCAATTGGTTTGCATGACTCCACTGTCAGACTCATTTGTGCTCTGCTAATAGAAAATGCGTCTGGACATACTGTTATGTAACACCTGGAGTGGACTGGATTTATGAGTGAAACTTTAAAAAAAAAACAAAAAAAAACAAACAAACAAAAATATTTAAATAAGTAACAGAAGATAAAGGAAATGAAGAACAGTATACGCAGTGTATTTGTTTCAAACAACTGAAGGATAAAAATAAATCTAGCTTGAAGATTTGTCGAGGAGCAATTTGCTGAAATGTGAAGTTGCTTGTCAGAGCTCCATCATGTTGTCACCTGCTGTAATTGTCTTGTTTGAATAAATATAGATTCAAAACCAAGGCATCAAGTTCTTGAATCCACAACAGTCTCTGGAAAAACTGTGTGGTCAAAGTCATGGACAAAACTAAATAAAAAAGATTATACACGATAAAATATAAACGGAGGTTCCAGCAGCTTTTTCATAAATAGAAAATGTAATTAAAATTTGACTTAAATAAAACATATCTGTTGTGAAATCTTACTCTGCAGTTTGTTGCTCCCAATAAATTTGCTCCCTTTAAATGTTGATAAAATGATCAATTCCTGTGAAACCAGTAATTTAAAACTTTTTGAAAATTGACTTGCTGGCTGCAAAATCTTTATGGGAGTTGCGAGTTATGTTATACGCTGCTGTGCAACACAATAACCACAGGTAAGGCTTGTCAACATCCAAGTCATCAGCATGATAGTACATCATGTCAACCTCTTGTTATTCTGATGTACTTTCTTTTTTTTTTTCCTCCCCTCACTTAAGTATATCAACAAAAGAAGCATTAATATTCAGTTTTCATTCCTCGGTGCTGCTTTTAGGTATACAATATGTCAGCCTTGAAAAGCCAGCGCTCTCATCCCTCAAGTATATTCTCCACAGTCTTAATCTTTCGCACATCCGACACAGCCCCTCTTGTTCGAGCTCCTAATCAGCTGAGAAAGCACGTTTTGGTCAGAGGACGGCCTACTCGACATGATGAATGCGACGTTAAATCCGCTTGAGCCACTTCTTGCTGCTTTTTAGTCTAATTAATTAATAGTGACACCAGGGTGCTGAATGGGATTTGATGTAAATCTACTTTGGATGCTAGGGAGAAGTTTGTGTTGTGAGTAGAGAAGCATTGAGCTCTCGAATACCGATGATAATAATGATACTGCCTGATTAAGAGACCCAAATGAACAGAAAAAGCAGAATTAAAGATCATTATATAAAAAAGGTAACTTTAAATTAAAAATTTCTGCGCTTGTGGATTATTTATCGACTAAAAACATCCAAGATCCTTTATCTGTTCCTTTGATATCTTACACTAATTTTTCATTTTTATGATAGGTTATCTGGCAAGATTTGTAATGCAAATTAAAATGCGTCATACATTTATACTGCATTTCTTCAGCTATTTGATTTTATTCTGAAAACAAGGCACTACCTGCTGAGCAAAAAGTGGTCCAGAACACGTCTAAATGGTGTTTTCGTTGCACATCCAGAAGACGTCCTCAGGGGAGCCAAAATGAAAGGTTTTTTTTATACGTCTTTTTTGGAGATAGACAGTACGTTTACATGCAGCCAATAACCCTTTTCAAACCCTTTTCAAACTCGAATGGTGGCAATAACCCAATAGCGTTTGGCAATGTAAACACCCGCCAAAACCCAGAAAAGCTAATTTTCGAGATTTGTAAAACCCGATAAAGACCGCTGGGTTACTCCTTTTCAAACTCGAAAGTGCCGCCGTGTAAACAGATATCGAGTTAAGGGACATTGTTTTTGGTTCTGCGCATGCTCCCATCCGCAATGAATCATGGTCTTTTGAGTCCAGCAACGAGTAGGCGCGAAACTCACCACACTTTTGTCCGTGTGAGGCTCCCGTAACGCACGATACGAACTGTTATTCTTAGCGCGCACGTCGCACATGCTTCCTTCTGAAAGTCGGCGATTTGTATGGCCTGCAGAAAAATCATGTACAACAGAACAACCGTTCTGTCTGCGTTCCGTCCACAGAACGGAGACACCGCAGCAGCGTCTGCCTCTGCAGACCAGTGGAGGAGGTTGCCAGATCTGTCTATCGAACTCGTAAAAAAAATCTGAAACTCGTAGAAAGCAGCCCAAACCTCCATCTCGGTTGAAAATGCACGTTAAAATCGTATTTGTATGATAAAAAAAACACGTCATAAACACATAATCATTTAATCAACCCATCCAACGTGTTCAAAAAAGAAGCTTGCTTTGGCGGAAACCCCACCCAATCTGGCAACACAAAGCCGCTCCGGTCAGAGCTGTTTTGTTTTGAGAACAGCATGACGTGCGCCGTGGTTTGGAAAGGGATATCCCTATTAAATGCGCTGACTTGTAAACGGGGTAACTCTCTGTCTGTAAAGCATGTAAACGGGGTTTTCCTAATTGTTTCAGAAACCCAGATATTGAGCTGAACCCGAATTTTAGCTGCATGTAAACGTAGTCATGGATGTCTCATCGGGATGTTGAATTTATGTCAAAGAAAAGACGTTTCATTGATTGATGCAATTATCTGACACTCTGATGATACATCTATATTATCGGCTGAACTGATAAACGTAGACCTGATGTTGGAGATACAGTGTTATTATTATTTCAGTCACTGAGAGCACAAACTGTATGTCAATAAGTAAAAATCAATGAGACACTGGGGGAAAAAAAAAATAAATTAAATGGAAGTGAATTGTAAGAACTCAAGACCGACTTTGCACTAATGTACCTGATTTTAATCGTTCATAACAAACTGAAGCAAAACACACAACTTAATTTCAATCAAAACATTGAGTATCTCGAAAAACCATTTGCAATTTAGCTCTTGATGCAGTGGAGTTCAAGGGGAGCTATCATCCGCAGTTTCCCTTTGTCACACTCGAAATGAGGGCTGTGTGCAGCCACTGTACGTAATGTTTTATTCAAGCCATAGACCACATTCACATTCCAAATGATGAGAACATTGTGCTGATAAAACAGAATAGGAGAACATTTTGTTGTTTAACAAGCTCTTTATCACTTTGCTCGCATGTGAATGCATTTTGATCTTTCCAGCCTCCAAATTCACTCTGAAGAAAGTAGGAGCCTCTAAAGCAGAATAATGAAATACATTTTGTTATTTTAACAAGTTAGAAACAATTTAGCTTGGGAAAAAGAAAAGAAAAGAAAACCTCCCTGGTTCTTCAAGTAAATCTGACTCCAGAGATGCCCTGAAATACTTGTAAGCATACATTATTGAAAGGAGCCACGATGGCGCCATTGTTCTCAGTAGTGTTTTTCATTATTGCGTTGGAGTTAAGTCAACTTCTTGATGCCATGCGTGAGTCTTTTAGCAGTTCTCTCTTTACTGCTTTGATCAGCAAAGCATTTTCAAACGAAGGCACTAAATTCGACAAGCTGTTACCCGCAGAGGTGTTGATGACAGGCTTCTGCCTTGGCAACAAAAAAACGTCATTATCACATACATAAATAGTCCCCTCTCGGAGTCGGGAATTACAACCATGCACGGCATAACAAAAGAAACAGCCCTCAGTGCGTTTCTTCAGGAGAAATGTTTCAACTTTTCAAATAAGCCTTTAGCGAGCACACACAATTACGTTTTGAAGCTCTTTCTAAACTTGTTTTTATGCACCGTGCATAAATGTTTCTTTATGTTGGTTGTTGTCTGAGGAAATGAAGACTCAGCGTGACGGAACGCTTGGAACACACACAAAAAAAAAAAATTAAATTAGAAATAATAAATCAGACGTTTCATTTCTATTGCATAGTCTTCTTTAATATTTGTATACCTCCATCCATTTTTGCACATGTTAAACTGCTGAAGAATTTATAGAATATTGTACTTGAACAATTAAAAAATATATATAAGCCTAATTAATTTGAACATCTGTGCTAAAAAAAAAAAAATATATATATATATATATATATATATATATATATATATATATATATATATATATATATATATATATAATTTTTTTTTGTTTTTAAATGTTACTCCAAACAGTGAAAATTACTTGAATTTTGATTTGCTTCCTGTCAAGTTTGGTGATATTAGATCATGAGTTAATTTGAGCAGAAGTCAAATTAGTGTAAATCTAAGAAAATTTCAACCAAATGAAACTCGCTCCAAATGTGAATGTTTCACCAAAAAAAAAGGACTTCATTTTTGATTCAATTCTGTTGACATTGACTTTAGAAGTTCAGGATTGCAGAATCAATGTCAGCTGGAATATTTGACACTTCAGAAAGAAAAGCTGATCACGGTTTGAAAATAACTTTAGTCCTCATCCTGTGACTTCAAAGATTTTGCCGATGCTAAACCCTGATGTGGATTGAAGGTGCTGCCTTCGTGTGTGGTTTCGGTGAATGTGCTTCATGTCAGTGCGTCTGACTGGAGTTTTGGCTCTGGGAAGTGGTGACATGTGGAAAGGGACAACATTACCACAGACATTCAGATGGTGTTTGTTCGGCGTGCATCTGTTCATATCTAAAAAATGTATTTGTCTTTGTTTATGCCCCTTTTGGGGATGAGGAAGAAAACAGGCGGAATGAAACATTTTTTTTAATTTTACCTGTTTTCTAGGAAAGTCGTTTGCCAGAGTGTCATGATTGATTATGAGTGCAGGAGGAACTCTCACATTTGAAGCGGGAGAAGTGTCTCCCTTGTTTTGCATCCATTATTCAGCAGCCTGATTCTCCCCTGGGCAACACAGAGTAAGTTCTGAGACCTTCTAAATGAATCAAAAAGCTGGGCTTGTGCATCTCATGCCTGCTCCTCTCGGAATAATTTTCGAGCCTCACCCCCACACTGGAACCTCCGCTCTGCCCACTCCCTAAAATGATCCGTGGACCAGCTTCAGCGATTGCATTATATTTTTTTCTTGTGATTCATTTGCAATTGAGCCATTGTGCATACGTGTGATTATGTGTGGGTTTGTCACTGGGACAGCGTACACTGGAGTGAGTGAAAGTGTGTGTGGGCTGCAAGGCTGCAGATTGCAGAGGTGCTATAGATAGCTTAAATCCAATCCTCTTTTCCACTGAAAGAGATACTGATGAAAACTGAGATGGGCTGTGACAATATGTGTGCTGCTCCTGTGAGATGTGCAGGCAGTGGATCCTTCATGCGGGGCTTCCCTCTTCCCGCAGAGCTCCCAACCTGGGTGTCTGGCCTGCCGATGTTTGCAGGGTGTTTTTCCACCACCTTCTTTTTTTCTGCTTTACAGGCTGCATGTGTGGGACATTTATAAAATGCAAAGGGACACGCAGCGCCTCTGGAGACCCATGTTCCCACTTCATAACATACCGGCTTGATTAATGTGACTGCATAATAGATCAATGTGTGGATATCTGCCTGACGAGATGCATAACCTGAGCAGAAGAGACATGACACTGCGCGAACAAAGCCAGACTTTCAGCGCAGTCGCTGCTGCCCGCATGACACATGGAGAGCTCTGGGCTATTTGAGGCTGATTTGTACATTCCATTCAGGCCGGCCAACCTAAATACAGTAAGATTTTATGGCCAGGCTTTTAAAAGGTGACAACATAAGTGGGTGAAAAGCAGCAAAAATAAAAATGTGATACCGAGAGCCTGGCTCGGTGCCTGTGTATTGAGCAGTTTGGGAATGTAACACCTCGCAAGTGGAAAACAAGTTCGAGTCGAAGAACATGACCTGAAAGTGCGATGAAACAGCAATTAAAGCAAGATGAGCCATTTAGCATTGTTTTGCAGCTACACAGGATTCTTTTTTTTTTCCGTCTCCCGCTTCATTATTTTTGCAGTTATATTTGAGCATACCATGAACTTCCAGTCCATTCCAAATAACCCTCCTGTGTCAATCTGCTCTGCGCTTTTTCAATGTATGTTTGAACAAAGCAGGAGGTTCAAAGCTGCAGCATCTACATGTTGGGAGCTTTGTTAGTGTAACAATGTATCAGCCGTGTAATAGTGGGCTTGAAAAGGCTTTTAGCATTCAGGTGTTTTCTCAGAGGGGGAAAAAAAAACATGTTACATGAGTGATTATGAAATGTAAGAGCAGCTCACCCACTTAAACACTGTGGCAAAGCCACCATGTGACATAATGGGTGTTTTTAACGACTAAAAAAATCCATTAAACCTATTAAGACATTTAAAAAAAACAAACTGTTAAAAAAGAAAAAAAAAAACACAACACTAAAGAAGCCAGCTTTTTGCATTTTGAAACATTTACTTATAAAGAAGATTTAAAAAAAAAAAAAAACCCACACATTTACATGATTGAACACCTTAAATCAAAACTCTACACAAGAGTGATTAATGATATGCAGGCCTGAGTGAGAGAGGTTGATTGGACAAAAGCTAAAACGTGGAGGAAAATTGAACTCACTGCTCACTCGAACAGGTTTGAATCCCTTGTGTTTGAGTCTCTGTGCCCCTGTGGGGCCTCAAACACAGCTTATGGGGACACATTTCACTGGTGGAAAACATTTGAATATAAACTTTACATAATGTGTGACCTTTAAGGCAGCATTTTCTTGTGCTGCTGCAGTAGAAGGGAGTATGTGTGGGAGTTAGGTTCATCATGGCCGCAGTGTGCAGGGGAGTCCCACTGGGCGGTGCAAAGGCCCTCCGGAGAGGGGGCGGCTTGACAAGTCGCGATCCAGAGAGAGAAAAAAATCCTATATGAAAAAAACAAACAAAACACTGATTTTATGTAAGGGATCAGGTGATCAGTGACACTGACCTGACGAGTCTCACAAATTTGCATTATGGTCGTTAGTTTTTATTTAAAAAAAAGAAAAAAAAATGTTTGATTTGAAAATTTATGATGGTTGTCCCTCCCATCACGGATGAAGTTTGAGAACCTGATGTTAAATCACAGAATGATGTGCTTCTGATCTGTAGACGGTACCACGCTGTCACGTATGGCCTTTATGTTTACACAGCCTTCGTAAGTGTAGATCTTAGGAAGAAGTTTTCTTCTGAAGAACGCTGAAATTATTTTGCCGTCTTGTATTTGTCCTAAGAAAGAAAAAAAAATCTATTTTTATGTAGCGCCTGGCTCAGAAAAACTGTTGGATCCTCGTACTGCTGGACCTGATCTTTGAATAGGCTTGATTGAGGAATACATTAAGGCTGGCTTCAGCAGAGTATGCTATTAAATACCGACAAACCAAAGCACACCAACTGGCTGAGTCATTTCCTTTCTATTCAACTACCGTGAGCAAGAAAATTGAGTGAATATGATTTCCTTTAGCCTGGCAGGTACTGACAGTTGACCTTTTCCATTAACAGTGGTGTATAAAAGCCCAGGGCCTGTGCTCTTCACATGCCTCCTATTGAGCACGAGGAGGGCATGTTGTACATGTTACCCCTGAGTAACCCTCTAAAGCAGAGGTGAGGCCCCCATCAATCACAGACGGCCAAGTCAAGGCCGGCATTTCTCCCAGGAGCTGACGGCAGAACAAAAAAGCTGATGCTTCGCTGTTCTTCGTTAACAGGCTTCACTTATCAGAGCAGCGCCAGCACAGAGGATGCACATTACTCTCATCCCGCTGAGATATTGCACATGCAACACTGTCTTTCTCCTTATATTAGGATTTATTTTTTTGGGGGGAGAAAACATCAGTCGTCTGTAGAATTATTGAGTGACCTTGTCTGCATAACACTCAGTTCCACATGGGGTCTCAAACCCCCGGTTGAGAAGCGCTTTCAGATGATCAGTGTTTCGACGGCAAGGCAGCAAAAATGAGCAGCGTACTGCATGTGATCCTATAAACGGTTGCCTTGAAACACAGCCTGAGGCCTGAGTGGATTTCAGGAAATCACGACCTCAGACAAGCTTTGCTTTAGTAAATAATGGCAGTGCCAAGTGTCTATTCATTAGACTAATCACTGATCTAATCACTTCTCATTTAGGCAGGGAATGTTATTCAGGCTCTGGGACAAGGCAGATAAGTGTGAAAAACACTAATATAAACTGAGTCTATTAAGTCCTGACATGTGGAGTAATGGATCAAAGTTAACTTCAGTATTTACCTCTGGGGTGTCTGGCAGTCTTTTCCACTGGGAGGAAAGGACCTGCAAACGAGAAAATACTAATTATTTGAGAGAAGTACGGACAGAGTAAATTAAAAACACAGAATTTGTGTTCCTTCTTATTTTTACTCCACCAGATTACACAAAACTGTGCAGTTCAAGAAGTTGAAAATGATGTAACCATGGTGATGTGATCTGAGATAAATCTCAGTTCACCTGTTCCAAAGCTCTCTGCTGCTTCTGCTGCATCTTTTGTTGCTGGCCTTAAAATCTGTGTATTTCGAGAACTGTCTAGTTTATACAGCATTTAACCCCCATTAGCGTCACGTCATGACTGTGCAAATTCCAAACACCTTCCTAATCATTGAGAGGAAAAAAAAAAAGGAATACTCAAGTTAGTTTCCTTGTTCGTGTTTTGCAGTGACTTGTGAAGTAATAATGCTACATTTTACAGATACCTTAATGTATCTTTTTCTAATCTTCAAAATGTTGGTCTTCCTCTTTTTAGTTTTCTTGATTCCTTCTTGTTTTAATATTATTGTTCAGTTTTAACTTGCAAACCCCTGAAACTTACAAGCTCATTATAGAACTAAGCTACTGGCATCAAAAGTTAGCTTTTTTTTTATTGGAAGTTGTTACAAAATGAGACATCAGAGCTTGCTTATTAACTAAAAATCCCTTTTCTTTCCCCAAAGCATGTAAGCAACTTTCAAAATCATGATTTTTATATGTGACAACAGACAATGTAGCTTTTTTTCTTCAGTCTTCTAAACATTTTCACAGTATTGGAGAACTGAAATGTTTGGCTCATTCCCACAATGTCGACCACAGATGGTTAGCAGCACAATAGCTTTTTTCTTCACACTTAGTTTGCTTGTCAAAGTTGTTTTGAACCAGAAAATGTTCTTGAGAAAGGTTACTTGTATGTAAACAAAAGTAATTGTACTTTTGTCTTTTTGTATATAAGACCAAAAGTGTTTGTCATAAAATAAACCTAAAACTGCAGAATTGGCACTAATGGCACTAACTTAATGAAGTTTTTTATATTTTTTTAGTGATTTTTCTTTACATTTTTCCCAATTTTGAAACATTTAAGAATGCTGCCATGACCGTGGTTTTCCAAACATGTGCTGTTGAATCCCTACAGTTGACCAACTTGGCAGATTTGCTGATAAATAGCTTCTCCGTTAGTTCTTTTACTAAGTGAGCTGTCAGAAATGCTCACTTCCAACAATCATCAGGCTAACCAACCTACCAATTAGCTCGTGAAGCCTGTCGTGTAGATTGAGAGGAACTGTGATCTCGCTGTGTTACGAGACTTGAGATGACGTGTATAGGTTTAAATTTCCAACCATCCATGAGCAAATAGCTTGTTTGAGGCTCATATTGTATTATGAAAACATAATAGAAAATCAGGACTGTCCCTTTTTTTTTTTTTTTTTTTTTAATTGAAACAATAACCCAGTGTGTGTCACTGTGGCAGTGTCGCAGTCATTACCAGCGTGTCAAAAGCCATCCACTTGTGCGAGCGCAGCAGGGAGTGCCAGCTCCGTAGTCGGTCTCCATTGTCTATTATTGGCCAATTTCAGAGCGGCCACATTTTACTGAGAGGACAGATTAAATATGCTCCTGATGGAAAAATTGTGAGGTTTTTCGCTGAAATTTGAGCAAAAGCAGGCCTCAAATTGCTTCTTTTTTTTAAGTGTGACTACATCATTAAAAATAAGAGATGATTAAGAGTGCTCTAACTGCCTCAAGAGGACCACTGCTCTCATCATCACCGCTCTCACAGACCAAAAACCGGACGGGAGCAGAGGGAATTTTCTAGTGAATAAAAAAAAAAAAAAAAACAGGGGGCTTGAGCTTAATGAACACATGATTGAATCTCAGCCTTTGTGTTTACAGGAGAGTGCCTTTGCCTCGACGGCTACATGAGGGACCCGGTCCACAAGCACCTCTGCATCCGCAGCGAGTGGGGGCCCAATCAGGGGTAAGTTATGATAAGCACCTCCTGATGGTTTGACTGCTCATTACCATGCTGGAGATGAAACAGTGGCGCGACAAAAGACGCTTCCTACACACAAATTCAGTGTTCTTCAGGTGGTTTGAGATAGCAACAAAGCCTGTAAAAGTTACATTTTTTTGTCTGAAGCATCATTAAAAGAATCTATTACATAAATCAGACTGTCCAATCTCATTAAACCGTGCTGTTCAGAATAATTGTCAGCATGTATACATTTAAAAATACCAGTCATTTACATTGTCCTTCATACGCTGAGTACACAGGAATCCTTTTGTTTGCACATCTAGACAAACCCCTCAGTAAGCGACTAGGATGTGTACTCGCACAGCGATGAATACAAATACATCGATAGGCGCACACATTCACATGTCAACATATTTATGCAGAACATATCCACAGTTCTTCAGATATCAGCATGAAGGGGAGCTGAGTTTGTTTATTTGGGTTATTTTTTTTTTATTTCTCGTCATTTACATCATGTGCCCGGTATAATTCAGTTCCTCCAGTCTTCTGATCCTCGGCAGATTTTGGCACGCCGTGAAGCCTGAATGAAGATTGTTCAGGTTTTTTTTTTTTTTTTTTTTTTTTTTTCTCCCCAGGTTGAAGTTGATTCAATTCCCTTGAATGTAGTGGTGTAGAGCCAAATCAGAACCTTCCAGTGTTCGGGGAGAAAAATCCAACATTTCTATTACAGGTAGCGCAGCGCTTCCTGTCTGGTTTCGACAATCGCCTACATGCTCAGGAAAGCATCCGTCAGGTCTCTTTCCAGCAGCTTCCATCTGCAGAACTGGGCGGCACAATTTCAGCTCCTGCACAAGTAAATAAGGCACACAGCAGCAGAGAGAAACAATGACACGCACTCCTACACAAGCACAGTTAGAGACGGCATTACCGGATCGATGGAGATCTATAAATCGCCAATCCTCCGTGCATTTGGGGCTGCATGGTGGTGTAGTGGGATTTTTGTGTGTGCATCGACCATGTTAATGGTATTCCATGCTCGCGTGTTCTTTTTGAGACATCTAACATTCTCTCACAGTTCAAAGATGTTTGGTGGGGTTCGGCTTGTACACGAGGAAAATATTCAGCAGATGCACAGTCTGTGTTATTAATACAACCCGTCTATAATAGTTTGACCTTTGTGTCAAGTCAGTGGCTCTCCCGAAAACCACTCTGCAGCGACAAAGACAGACTTTCTGCACTGTCAATAAATCACTTTTTAATGAATTAATAAATGTATGAGGGCGTCACCGTGCCGTTTTCATCCACTCATCTCTTTGGACACAAGGTCACTTGTTCCAGTCATGATTCCGAGTCATGATTTGATATCTTTTGGCTTTAGAATTGCTGTTTCAGATCCCTTCCCAGGAAGACGTATAAATGCTTAATTGGGTTCACATCTGCTTGTTTTAAAGGACCTTGACATTTGGCTAACGCCGCTGCCACAGCGCCAGCCGCTGTGTGACCGTTCAGAACGTAATGTGGAGATGCCATTCTCGCTGAAAACACGAGTCAGGCCAGGGAGAAAGGTGTTGACCCGCTGGACAGGCCCCTCTCTGACCCCGCAGCGGGGCGTGAGCTCAACTTTGTTTGTTGTCCATCACTTTGACAGGTGGGGTCGAAAAAATTCTGTCAGAGTATTTTGTTGCCATCCATCCGTCTTTCATAACAGCTTTATCCAAATTGGGGTCGCAGGGAGCTGGAGCAGAATCCAGCTGACACACGGCGAAAGGGTGCATGACCGGCAGGTCCTCAGTTTATGACACAGACAGAGAAAGATCCATCCGTTCATCCATTATGCCATTTAATACAAATTACCATATTTCGGTGGGGGGTTGCTCGGGGTTTTGCGACTTATAAACCAAACCCATCGGGGAGTGTGAGACAACACGTGTTGCTACAATATCACCGAACAATCTCCTTCACTGCTGTGTTTGACTGAAAGCGCAAGCAAACTGTTGCCAAACAGAAAAGGCAGTCTTTACACAAACATTTTAAACATGGAAACCACGGGAAATGAAAACCGAGCAGCAGCAAGATGGTTCAGCGAATTCCCAGATGGGTCCCTCAACAGCAGCTTTTGGTCGCGGTTTATGAACGGTGCCGTTTTGGCTTTGCATTAAAGAAATGAATGAGTCCTGTACACTGGGGCAAGTTATGTGTATTTCACAGTATGTTTTCTTTGAAGTACAACTTAAAATCTGAAAAATACGGTAGTTGATCCCAGCTGGCTTTGCAGTTTCTACTGTCGTTTTTTACATTAACTTTACCTTGAGGGATTAAATGACCACCATAACGCAGGTAGCTCAAACTGATATATCCAACTTCAGTCGTATCGTCTTAAAATGACAAGCAGCATTGTTTTTTTAATCTGCAATTAATTTTTGTATATAGCAGTGTGATGCGGATCCTTGTCTGTTGTTGAAATGATGGCACAGCCAAAGGTGATGATGATGTTGAGTTGATTTATTTCACCAAACGTAATCCCAAAGTGCAGAAAAAACAAGGAGCTCCAAAAACTATTTACAGAAAAGAATAGGAAGGAAAAAGAAAATTCTTACAAAGTTCACTGGCTTTCTGTCACCTCCACTGTAACAACGCAAAACCAACACTGGCAGGCTCCCACTCTCTCTCAGTCAGAGGGAAGTCTGACTCTCACTCTCTTCACAGGTGGAGGTGGGCCTCCTTTTAACACCACAGGCCCCTCCCCTCAGGTAATTAACAAGGGAATCACAGTTTTCTTCCACAAAACATAATAAATCTCCATAATAAATTCATGGTAATTTGTTCAGAAATATACAGAAACAAACAGTCGAACCACTGCATCTCAAAATAGGTCCGAAACAAAAATAAATTATTTTCATGCCGAACTTTGCACCTTTCAGTGACGTCATCATGACGTCACTTCCGGGTTTCCCCATCTGACGGCTATAAACAGGAAGTGAACTCGGCGCTCGGTTTGGCTGTGGGAGGACGTGAATGGGACATGAATACTGGTGAAAAAGTTTGCAGGGTGATAGATTATGGCAGGAGGATGATTTGGCAGCGGTCGAGTGTGCACCCACGACTACTGCGGTGAATAACAATGTCCAACTATGCGGGGAACGGAGCCGACAAACGGAGAAAAGACACAGGTGAGTGTAATGTGTGTTTTAATGAGCTCCAGCGCTGCGCCGCGGCCACCGTCAGAGTGACTCCGTCACATCATCCCCTTCCTCCCGGAGGTTGACAAAGTTTTGGCAACCTGGACAGATAATCTGCGACCAGGTTACTCCTTCCCGATCGGTGCCGTATCACAAACTTGAATGGCTGCAGTGAAAGGTACCAACGTGTCAGTCGACTATTGTGGTCCTTCATCGAGTTGATCCAGGTGAGGGCCCGGTGATCCGTCTCCAGATCAAACTCCCTGCCAAGTAGGTAGTACCTCAGGCTCTCCAGGGCCCACTTTATTGCAAGTCCTTCCTTCTCCACAACCGAGTATCTGGACTCTCGGGGAAGTAACTTGCGGCTCAGGTACAGGACAGGCTGCTCAGCTCCTTGCTCCCCCTGGGCAAGGACAGCCCCAAGGCCCACTTCCGAGGCATCCACTTGCACCAGGAACCGGCGGTTGAAGTCTGGGCTGCGCAACACTGGAGAGGAACAGAGGAGCGTTTTCAGAGTGCTGAAAGCCATTTCACACTCCTCGGTCCAGGTCACAGGATTCTTCTGATCCTTCGTGGTGAGTGCAGTGAGCGGTGCTGCAATTGTGGCGAATTGTGGGACAAACCGTCGATACCATCCAGCCAGGCCCAGGAAGGATCGCACCTCCTTCTTGGTTCGAGGACGAGGACACTTCTGGATAGCTTCCACCTTATCCACTTGAGGTCGTACCTCTCCTTTTCCCAGCTGATAGCCAAGGTACCGAGTCTCATGGCGGGCCCACGCACATTTGGCCACATTCAGGGTCAGCCCAGCCGCTTGTATCTTCTTCAGGACATGTCTTAGGTGTTGAATGTGCTCCTCCCATGTGCCACTGAAAATCACCACATCGTCGATGTAAGCTGCACTGAAAGCTTCGCAGCCCTGAAGCACTTTGTCCATCAGGCGCTGGAAGGTTGCTGGAGCTCCATGCAGTCCAAATGGCATCACCGTAAACTGGAACAGTCCTGCAGGTGTGCGAAAGGCTGTGTAGGGCCGACTGGAAGCCTCCAGTGGTACCTGCCAATAACCTTTGCACAGATCCAGAGTGGTGATGAATGAAGCTGAGCCAATCCGGTCCAGGAGGTCATCCACCCTGGGCATTGGGTATGCATCAAACTCCGAGATGGCATTGAGCTTGCGGAAGTCAATACAGATGCGCAGGGACCCATCCTTCTTGTAGACGATGACCACTGGGCTACACCACTCTGAAGTTGATGGCTCAATGACTCCAAGTGCCAGCATCGATTCCACCTCCTTCCTGAGCTGCGCCACAAGCTGTTGAGGGACACGGTACGGACATTGGCGAATGGGAGTGCGGTCCTTCAGCCTGATCACATGCTCGGTGAGGGTGGTTCTGCCAGGTTCTGTTTTGAAGAGTGCAGGCATCTCCTGGAACACCTTCAAAAGGTCAGCAGTCTGGTCGGCTGGAAGATGGGTCACAAGAGGTTCTGAGGCTTCGGTCACTACAGGAACACCGGGGTCCTCCTCTTCCTCTTCCACCTTCCTCACCAGCAATGCCGCATCCAGCGTATCCCGTGGAACCTCCTTCCACTCCTTCAAGAGGTTCACATGGTAAATCTGCTTAGACTTTTTCTTGTCCGGTTGTTGCACCTCATAAGTAACCGGCCCCATCCGTCTGGTGATGGTGTACGGGCCCTGCCACTTGGCCAACAACTTGCTGCTGGAGGACGGAAGGAGCAGCAGAACTTTCTGACCAGGTTGGAACTCTCTCTGTCTAGCCTGCTGATCATACCAGGTCTTCTGCTTTTTCTGGGCTTCCTTCAGGTTCTCCTTGGCTTCATCTCGGTATCTGGACAAGCGGTCCCTCATCTGCAGCACGTACTGGACAATCCCCCGCTCGCTGGACCTCAGTTCTTCTGCAGTCCATGCTTTGTTCAACAAGTCCAATGGTCCTTGCACATCCCAACCGTACAGGAGCTCGAAGGGTGAAAATCCAGTCGAAGCCTGTGGCACTTCTCGATACGCGAAGAGGAGAAAGGGCAGCCATCTGTCCCAGTCTCTTCCAGTGTCACTCACGAACTTCTGCAGCATCCTTTTCAGTGTCTGGTTGAACCGTTCTACCAGACCATCAGTTTGTGGATGATACGGTGTCGTTCGCAAGGCCGTGATCCCCAGCTGCTTGTGGAACATCTGCAACAGCCGAGAAGTGAAATTAGTTCCCTGATCCGTGAGGATTTCGTCTGGGATCCCGACTCTGGAGAAGAACTGAACCAAGGCACGGAGAACAGCAGGAGCAGTGATGGTGTGCAATGGGAAGGCCTCAGGGTACCGAGTGGCGTAGTCACAGACTACGAGGATGTACTGATGGCCTCGCCCGCTCTTGACCAACGGCCCAACAATGTCCATTGCTATCCTGCGGAATGGAGTGGTAATGACTGGGAGTGGATGAAGGAAAGCCCTGTCCGATTTGCGTGTTGGTGCAGTCTTTTGACATGTAGGGCATGTAGCGCAGTATGTGTGAATGTCGTTATACATGCCGGGCCAGTAAAAACGAGAACTCACACGCAAATAAGTCTTATGGCGCCCAAAATGCCCCGCCCATGGGAGTGTGTGTGCGAGGTGCATGACCAACTGTCGGCAAGATGCAGGGACAACCATTCGTTTCTGATCATTGGTACAGACATGCAACACGTCACCCACCATAAGGAACTGCTCTTTACCCGTGACATTGGCATTTGCATTTTCTTTAGTACCGATCTTTTGAAAACAGGGTTTTAAAGTTACATCCTGCCTCTGTAACTCTGCAATATTTTCAGGTACCTTCCACAAGTCACCCACATTTAGACTCTCGGCATCCTGTTTGCTCAACCCCAGTTGTTTCTCAAATTGCCTTTGACGCCTTGATTTTCGAAAACCTTTGGTGCCCCCTTCAAACACACTGTCGTCCAAGTCTGGCAGGGGTTCAAGACCCATCTTAGCTTGTGACCGAGTAACCACAGGGCATGTAACCTTATCAGCCACATCAATCACATTCACCTCACCCATATCACATTCTGTTTTCTTTAAAAGATTCAGAAGTACAGGGAAGTCGGTACCAAGCACAAGGTCAACAGGCAAGTTCTCCACCACAGCAACAGTCAGCAGATAAGATTGTTCATCAATTATCAGAGTAACTTCAGCTGTCGGGTACGCGTGTGTATCACCATGGACACAGACAATGTCAGTTTTCAGATGATAATCCACACAGTTCACAGGAACCAAACTCCTCCTCACCAGTGAGGCAAAGCTACCACTGTCCAGCAGTGCTGTCACCTGCTGGCCATTCAGAGTCACAGTTCGCAGTGTCTGCTCCTTCAGACCGTTGTTAGAGCAGAGTTCACTCTCCGAACGAGGTGCATAGCAGGCACCAGTGAGCTTGCCCCTCCGTACTGGACACACAGAGGCTTTATGTCCCGGTTGCTGGCAATAATAGCAAACAAGAGGCTTACCTAATGCTGGCTGGTTCGTAGGTGAGCTGAGGTTACCTCGTGCATCAGGGCCAGTCTCTCTGCTGTGCCGAGCTGGTGCAGAATGTTGAGGAGGTCGCGGCGCCGAACTGGTGTAGCGCGGCGGTGCTGCTCGACGAGCATTCTGGTACTGAAGCGCCAGCTTTGCTGCAGTCAGGCCATCCTCAGGTTCATGCTCCCGGACCCAGGTGCGGACATCAGCAGGCAGGACCCGGAGAAGCTGCTCCAAGATAACGAGCTCCCCGATTTGCTCCTTGGTGAGCTGGTCTGGTCGGATCCATCGTCTGTACAGTCCTCTCAGCCGGTGGTACGTCTCTGTGGGCGTCTCTCCCGATGGTACGATGGTGGACCGGAACCGCTGCCGGTACGTTTCCGGGGAAATGTCAAATTTGGCCAACAGAGCTGCTTTTAGCTCCCAGTAGCAGTGCGCCTCATCCTCGTCCATCGCTGCATATGCTTCGAGTGCCTTCCCAGACAGCAGTGGCACAAGGCGGCATGCCCACTCAGTCTCCGGCCATCTCCATGTCCTGGCGATGCGTTCGAAGCGCAGCAGATAATTTTCAATGTCCTCCCCCATCTGATACGGTGGGATCTTCGGCTCCATGGTGTATAGTCTTTGATCCGGAGGTGGCTGCAACTGAAGTACACTCGAGTCTCCACCATGCTGCAGCTGGTCCACAGTGGCGGTCTCTCCTGCAGGTTGCTTCATGGGCAGCGTCATTCGCGGGCTGGCTGAATCAAAGAGCTCCTCCCCGAGTGCATCGCTGCCAACAGGACTGCCTGGCTGGAGCGAGATGCGGAGGTTGCGAATCTCCTCCTGGAGACCCTCCTCTCTCCTCTGCTGCTCTGTCAGGAAAGTTCTCATTAGGCCAAGGAGCTCCCCCATTGGTTCCTGTGCTCCTGCAGCAGCTCCAGGCTTCTCACTGTCATCGCAGACAGCCATCTCTTCCTCCTCATGTTTCCTCTGTTGGGATCGACGTTTCTTTCGGCTTGCCATCCCACCACTGCCACCATATGTGATGCGGATCCTTGTCTGTTGTTGAAATGATGGCACAGCCAAAGGTGATGATGATGTTGAGTTGATTTATTTCACCAAACGTAATCCCAAAGTGCAGAAAAAACAAGGAGCTCCAAAAACTATTTACAGAAAAGAATAGGAAGGAAAAAGAAAATTCTTACAAAGTTCACTGGCTTTCTGTCACCTCCACTGTAACAACGCAAAACCAACACTGGCAGGCTCCCACTCTCTCTCAGTCAGAGGGAAGTCTGACTCTCACTCTCTTCACAGGTGGAGGTGGGCCTCCTTTTAACACCACAGGCCCCTCCCCTCAGGTAATTAACAAGGGAATCACAGTTTTCTTCCACAAAACATAATAAATCTCCATAATAAATTCATGGTAATTTGTTCAGAAATATACAGAAACAAACAGTCGAACCACTGCATCTCAAAATAGGTCCGAAACAAAAATAAATTATTTTCATGCCGAACTTTGCACCTTTCAGTGACGTCATCATGACGTCACTTCCGGGTTTCCCCATCTGACGGCTATAAACAGGAAGTGAACTCGGCGCTCGGTTTGGCTGTGGGAGGACGTGAATGGGACATGAATACTGGTGAAAAAGTTTGCAGGGTGATAGATTATGGCAGGAGGATGATTTGGCAGCGGTCGAGTGTGCACCCACGACTACTGCGGTGAATAACAATGTCCAACTATGCGGGGAACGGAGCCGACAAACGGAGAAAAGACACAGGTGAGTGTAATGTGTGTTTTAATGAGCTCCAGCGCTGCGCCGCGGCCACCGTCAGAGTGACTCCGTCACAAGCAGATTACATAAAAAGGGAAAAAAGTATACAAGAAGGTGGGAAGAAACACTGCAGTAATGAAGGAAATGGCAAGATGGTCACTAATTGATAACCGTTCACATGTATGCTTCATCATGAAACCAAATTGCTTTTCAAAGTCCAAGATTGTATTCTTGTGTACACTTTTCATGTTGATGCAGTAGTTTATTGTTCATTAACTTGTCCACTTGTACACTTACATCTGAATATTTATTTAGAAACAATGATTCCACTTGTCTTCTGGTTGTCTGATACTTTGCAGCTCATTAAGCTTTTTTCCCCCCCTTTTTTTCAACACCTTAATTACAGGCAGCTTGCAGAGCGCCACAAGAATAATGAGACTTTTACAGGCTTTGATTGACCTGAGTCATCTTGACTCTACAGCTACGTGATCAAACAACTTTCATATTTCCCGTGTAACAACTGTTATTCAAGAAATAAGCAAACGCCTTATGATTGACAGAAAAAGACAACTGTTGCCCTGGAAAGGTTTAAGAGCTGGATAATTACACTATCATTTGAAGTTAAAAGACTATTTACTAGCTTCATTTATATCATTTCATAATAATTGTTCTATACAGCATTATTCGTTTTTTTAATAGTGTTTAATTTTCATATGTGTGTGAATGGCTATCCTGAATAATGTCCCTTTCGCCCCCTCATAAAACACACTTAACCTTTGCTCACACATGCAGCACCAATCATTTTTCTCCATGCAAACTTTTGTAACACGAGCTTCTGTCAGATATGAAAAGTTGAACTTATTTTGTGAGAAAAAAGTGCAGTGAAAAGGGGGCACACTCACTCAGTCCTTGCAATTCTACCATCAAATCACATTAACCCTGGTCAATCTAGTCTAAAGAGGGTACATCAATGAATGAGGTCTTTCTAACCACCCCGATATCACTTGATAATACTTTGTACTTTCAGCAAACAGCTTACTGGACTCATACTTGGATGATGGTGCCCTGTGGAGTTTTTCTTAGTAAACAAACAACTTAAGGTTGAGTGTGGTTGTGTGTGTGTGTGTGTGTGTTTTTCTTCCAAAGCATCTCGCCTATGTCCATGAGGTTTGGCAAAACTGTTCAGTGCATTTCCTTTCTTCTAAAAAACCTTCAAAGACCTTGGGGATGTGTGAAGTGCTACAAAGAGGGGCCACACTTAAAAAAAACATCACTTCATGACATTATTTGTGGCTGAAAACTCCACGGTGCAGCTTTTTAAGGAATTTCAGATGAAATAAACCCTCCCTCTCACTCCACTCCGAGTTTTTTATGCGTTGTGGACTGGCACAGAGATCTGCTGCTATATATAATCTTTTATCCACAAAGTGAGGGTGAACGTGATAAAAGGAAGAACAACTAAAAGGGAACAGATTAATTCTTCACCCGTGCTCGTCTGAAATGTGGGCGTTTTCTCCATTTTTAGAACACAGTTTAAGCCACACATAAAGTTTTCTGCTCAGCCGCCCAGCCCTGCACCTCCGAGTCTCATCTTCCCGACGCTCTCCCCCGTTTCCTGTCGCTGCGTAGCGGAGTGGGCACCCCGGAGTGAATTAAATGTTTAATGACCACGGCCTCTTCCTCAATGTTCTTTTTGCTTACAGTCATGTAGGAGTTTGCTCAGAATGACATCGGGCCGCTGTCACTTCCCCTCCATACGCTCTCACTTCGCCGACTGTTTAGTCCCTGAGCTGCCACTCCCCATTAATCTCCATCATTCCCCCCCACTCTCACTTCTGCCTCTTGGCATCAGTCTTGTCCGCTCAGTGTGCCTCCCTCTCTCTTTCCCTCTCTGTCTTCCCTCCATCATCGTGTGGGTCTCCCTCCCTCCCACTCTGCGTCTCTTTCTGCAGCTCGGTCTTATCCTGTCATCCTCTCTTATCCCCTCTCATGGTAAATAGATATGAGCCAAAGTCACATTACGTGTCAGCCTGCCTCCCAACACATTTTTCAATGAGTGTGTTTGCACACAGGACACATTGTAATGCCGCTTGTGATTTTTTTTTTTGGGGTGTTCTGGAAGGCGGGGGTGGCTGCATGTTAGACACCAAAACAGGACTCCTGATTTTTCGGAGGTTTAAATTAGGAGGACGGGAACACTGAAAAATTTAACACATCTCCGACTTTGATTTTAACAGTGTTATTCTCTCTCCCCTCTTTTTTTGTGTGTGTGTGTGTGTGTGTGTGTGTCTGTTTCTCTGATCTGTTCTTTTTTCATGGCAGTCCCTGGCCTTACACCATCTTCCAGCGCGGGTTTGATCTTGTGATGGGAGAACAACCCTCTGATCGCATTTTCAGGTGAGGAGAACTTTGCAAAACTTTGTTTCATCCCCCAACGTTTTTCATGGCGCTGCAGTCAAATACTGTGTTCAGATTCGGGTACAATCGCTTTGATTGTCTCTCTCCCTCAAGATTATTGGCGGATTGTGAGATTTGATTGTCGAATACAAAATAGTCAGAAGGTACATCTTCATCTTGGAAAAACTGAACTACTTTTTCAACATTAATTATTATTATCATTTTTTTTTTTTTTTTTTACAATTTTATCCACAGTCTCGTCACATGACGATCAAAATCTTTAATACCAACTTCACCATCCTAATCAATTCAATATAATTTATGTCATAAAACATTTGAGCACTGGTAACTGATATTGACATAATAGTGGATATTTTTACACACCATAAACAAAGGGAAAAAGTGAATGTCGAACAATTGACAGGGAGAAAAGTGGTTATAAGATTAATCATATTTGTTCTGTAACCGATGATATTTGGCAGTTGGAGTGTATTTTACGTTTGAACACAAAGTTGGATTAACTGCTTAATACCTTGTGGTGACAGAATTAGAGGACAGATTTATTATTCCTTATTAGAGCCACTGTCAGAATCACTTAGTGTGTTAGCAGTAATATCTACTCTTGATTTTATTTAAGAAACTCATGCAAACGATGTAAATACACTACAGCCTCCATATGTTGTAACAATCGAACCATTAAAATATGTTTTTGTTTCAGATTCAATCCAACATCAGAGACATGTTTTTGTACGACTCTAACAACAAACAAAACCATATTTTTTTCTTAGAAAAAAACCAAAAAAAACAAAAAGCAACTTTGCACTTTCCATTTCCTACTTATTGGTCAAACTGTGGTTCATCGTCAGCCTTTGACCAATGTGTTTTGGGAAATTTCAAAGCTATTGAGAACCATTTTTACAGGGTAATTCTCAAACTCTATTTATGAAATCTAGAAAGTTGAGAAACTTTGGGTCCATAAGCCAGTCGCTACAGTGTTCCTCAGTACGAATGTCCAGGAACTGATGAAATTCACCAAACTGTCACATTGTATCATCAGCTTCTCAGTACTGTCAAAAAAATACAGTATTATTGAAGAACTGCTGGATTTTGGAAGTTGAAATTCTAAAATAAGAGTCTGAAGACACTGACTCATTGCAGATTTTTGACAATTCTGTGGACATAAAAATAAAATCCAGTCAATCTCAGAGTAAAAGGCCTAATTTGGTGCTGGAAGGTAGGTTGATGGCAGGGAGAATGGATTATTCTGCCTGTTTCTCAGGCCTTAAACCAAAACCTGCAGCCAAAACGCATCAGCAGAAGTTTCACTTAGAACAGTATATTCCATCTTTTGCATAATCAAATATTTAAAAGTAAATATAAACCATTTTACAGTTCATTTGAGACTCAGAGTATCAAGTTAACAACTAACAGAATGAAAAAAAAAAAAGTTCTTCACAAACTGCTTAAGGGCTCAAGTTTATCTATTCATGCATTTTTAATATTTATTTTAATTATTCATTGTGCTCAGGAACAATTAGTGTGACATTTTTTCATTGAAAATATATCCCATCTCCTTGAAAGTTTGCGTTAAGCAGCACATGTCTGTGTTTGCTTTCATATACAGACACACTTGCCTTCCAGCAATGTTCAAAACACTTCTTCAAGTTTCCCAAACTTGGAAAGTGAAAAGCTCGCAGAGTCTCTGCCCCCTCTGTCTTCATTTCAAGTCTCTGACTCCTTCCATGACAGTATAATGGCAAAAACAACAAAACCTCGCCTGTGTTTCTGCTTCCAACACAGAGAAAACCTATAAAGCTCGTATCCTCTTGTGGCCGTGTGTTGGAAGCAGACCGAGAAGGCTTGCGTCATACTAATTTCTCCAGGAACCGCTTTGATACGCGGCCTTCCCTGCTAGCGTGTCTTCTGTGGTAAACCCCTTTCCTCCTGCACAGTTCCCCACTCGACCGTCCATCCCTCTCTGTTTTTAGTTTTAGTTTTAACTTCACTCCAGACAGTAGGGAAAAAAAAAAAAAAAAAAAGATGTTGAAATTCAGTGTGCACTTAGAGAGCTCTGTGGCCGTCATCTTGTTTGTTTAGGCAGACAAACATGTGAGTAAACGAGGCTATTAAAACTGCTGCGTTATAGAGAATTAAAGGAAACTGCAGGCTCAATAAGGCGGAGGAAGTTCACCTTTGTCGAAGCAGATGAAGACCGAGAGTCAACAGTGAAATGAAATGTCGGCCATTCGTACAACGCTAAACACCAGCGGCTCCTCCAAGGACCACAAACATGTTTTCTTCTCCGCAACTCTTCCCTCCTGGGGGCTCTTAGTGTTTTCCACCTCCAGTTTCTCTTAGGGCGAACCATATAAGTCATATAGCAGCACACAACTCCCCAGTTGTCCATTACGAAGCAGAGCTCGTTAAGCGGCCGCTAATTTGTCCTGCGGTCACCCACATACGTCACGCGGCATCACAGGGAGCTTCAGCGTGCCCGATGCACGCAGTCCCACAAGAGCCGGGGAAGCGGGAGGTGGCAACGGCTTCCTGGGAACTAGATTACCATTTTAATGAGCTCCCACCAACTTCCTATTGCTCAGTATTTTAGCGTAAACGGAGGACAGCGGCACTTTGAGACATTCGAATGTTTGACTCGGAAACACAGGGAATAACCGGGTGGATATAATTAAGTGTTCAATATCTCCGGTGTTTTAATCATTCCGCTCTCAAAGTGACGGGTAATGCATGCACGCTCACAGTTCACTGCCCTTTCCTTATGCTAAGTTAGCATTTTATTAAATGCAAATTGAACAATTGTGAAGGAGGAAATATGTTTAGTATGCATAAAAAAAAGGTTGTTAACTATTTAATCAACAGGTCCTTTTCTTTTGTATTACAAGTGCGCATGCATTATTCATCGGCACTAATAATGCATGTGATGTTAATCAGCGTGCACTGTTTAACTTAAAGTTAGAAGTATTACATTTCATCTGCAGAGTGTTTAAAGATTGATGATATTCATTGACTCACAAATAAAGGATTGCTTTAAAGCCCTCGTCCCAGACATCTGTTGTTTACAGATTTATAGCCGTGGTTTATCTCAGGGGAAACTCTTATTGGCCCCCCCTTTTTTTTCTTTTTGCCAGGGTTCCTCATTCAGTATGCATTGCATTCATTATAACTGTGTGTCCTTCTGCTCAAGAAAGAGTAAATGCAAAAAAGGATATCTTTGCTGAAAGGTAAAACGACTAACCTCGAACCAATTTGATGCCATTATTCAGAATCGGCGATGCGGGGAAAACATTCATCTTCGAAAAGTAGCCATTTCAATGCAACGTGGTGGTTGCTTTTTGGACTGAAGGAAGCTCAGTCACTGGCAGCCGTTTTATAATTTGAGAAAACAGCCTTGATGATGTTATAAAGGATCTTGTTGTTTTACTTGGGGAATTCAAACTGCAAGAAAGAATCCTTTATAAACTTGGTTCGGGGCAGTTAGAAGGCTCTATCGTTAGGATGGTCCAATGAAAGATGCTTTCATATTACATGATGGGAACTTTGGATACAAGATTTAAAAGCCATTATGTTTCACAGATTAACTTTAAGCTAAGCGACCTTTGTATGTCTTAATTCAAATTTGAAAATTTGTCTGTGCAAGTCCCTCAGTTGACTGTAATTCATTAATATTCAAATGAACTCTATTGGCATCCATTTAACCTCAGTCTTTTCAGAAGTCATGCAATTGAGGAAATTTTCTTTTTAAAATCTATTGGATAAAGCTGCAACTTTCGCCTGAGAAGAAAAAGACAAAATTAAAGTCACCAACTTTATCGGTTTATTGTAAAAACCATAAGCCCGACTAAAGAAGCCCCAATGGCTTTAACAAGGAATCGTGCAAATACAAATACATGCATTTAGAGGAATATAGTGATGAAATGGAGATACAAATCCAAGTTTAAATCTTTTTAGGAATCAGTGGCTCGTAGTTTCATTTGAAATTGCTCACTTAAGGCTTGTTTGCATATCTAAAGAGAAAAAAAATGAAACGTTGTTTTTAAAAGTTGTGGTTTGTGTCAAAATTGTGTCATCTTGGGGTGATTTGGAATTATAGTCACACTTAAATCATTGGTTGTAATGGTTTAAAAGGGGGAAAAAAATCTGTTCCCCCTGTAATTGACATCCCAATAATTCACAATAATTTCTTTCACCCTTTTGACTTTGGCCTTGGCTTTGCAAAACTTTCATGTTTCACGTTAAACTATCTTTTAATTTAAGACAACAAACAAAAGGTGTTTCGTACAACTCGAAACTGATATGTAGTAAAAACAAGAATATCCAAACATCATACTAAAAACACTGAAGACAATCACTTACGGAACCATTCAGAAGAACAAAAAAATGCGCTCGTGATTTGACTTTGCCATTACGTTTCTGTCTATCCTGATAGAGAAATGTGAATTTAGCTGAACGCAATTTCTCAGCACTTCACAGCGGTTTCACTGTTACACATGAAGAGAAAATTCAGAAAAAGCTGCTCTACACACTTGAAATACACACATGCTAAACTCAAGAAGCACAACCAATTAAGCTAAACTTATAAAAATGGAATTTTAAGCCAACAAATAAGTGCAAATTGAGTTGGCATTATATATTTCAAAAGGATTATTTTTTCCCCTCTATAAAATGTCCTTATATAATTGTTTTATTGTATTGACTTTTTCTGGTTTTTTGACGGTTTTTTTTTTCACCATTTATTTGTTTTTAATAATCCCCAAATAAATTGAAATGTCCACTGGTGTGATTTTATTTTGTTAAGTTCTTGTAAAGCACCTTGGATTTCCTCGTGGCCGAGCGGAGCTACATCAATAAACTTGGCTGCCTGTCATTTCCACCCGCATTCATCTTTCTTTCCGCTGTTCATGTCGAGTTGAAAAGCCTAAAATATCTGCCTTACTGGTGTCATGTGACCTTTTGTGTCCTCCTGCAGGTTCACATACACTTTAGGCGAGGGAATGTGGCTGCCGCTGAGTAAAAGCTTTGTCATCCCACCCGCCGAGCTCGCTATCAACCCTTCAGCCAAATGCAAGACAGACATGACCGTCATGGAGGACGCTGTGGATGTGAGGTGAGAGACTTTTACCGGAACCTTTTTGTCCTCCTTTTCCATTGATGTGACAATGGAAAAACTCCAGCTGAAGAAGTGAAACATTTTACAAGGCAGCAAAGAAAAGTTGGATGTGGCTGACCGCTGCACCGCCAGGAACAGTATCTGAGGAACTTTTTCACAGCAGCTTTGAAGTGCTTTTCACTGCACGCTTTTAAAAAAAAAAAAAAAAAAGGATTAAAAAAAAACTCAGATTGATGCTTTTTTAAAGAAGATTTGTCATAATCATCAACCATCTTCCTCCAGATTGTTACTGCTGATGCTGACACACTCCCACTGCTTTGAATTCTCACTTAATCAGCACTTTATTTACTATTGTTGCAGTGAGTTTTAATGAGCCTCGGGAGATTGATGCAGAGGTCTCAGTCATTATGATTCAGAAGATAGTAAAATTCCAAGCTCCAGCACAAAATCAATCCAGAGCCGGGGTAAAAAAAAAAAAAAAAGCAAGCAAAAAGAATTAAAAAGAAGACTTACTGAGATTGCCTGATTCAGATCAGGAGTTTTTGGGAATGTTAAATGGTTCATAAGTTCAGACACTATTGGCTGTGTGTGTGAGATGACAGAGTTCGTGTTTGGGCTGCAGAGAGAGCCGTCACAGAGCCAATACAATGCTGCTGATTTAAACTGGACCCAGCTGACAGCAGAGACCCAAAACTTTACTTTATTTATGCTATTTTTACAGCCTCATCAGCTCCCATGAAAAACTAGTTTCTCATTAAACTTTAAACACAAATACTGACATGACTGTTTGATGATAATGTATATTTTTAAAAGGCTCAGGGGTGAAGCTGATTTTGTAATAAATTATTGGACAGAAAAAAAAAAAAAAAAACAAGGTTCATGCTTGTGAATATACTGACAAAACTACCACGCTTGTTTTTTATTCGTCTCCTTTATATCTCATTAATACGAACATGACGGCCACTGCTTTGGGCACAATCACAATTTTTTCACACCCAGGAAGAATAGCTGTCACTACTGTGACTCATAGGTATTTTCACACGATAAACTATAAACAATTTGACAGATTCCTGCGAAGTCAGAGTCTATATTGGTATATTTACGTGAAACCTTTTTTTGACTATTTAGTCAGTCCCTACTGTAATCATCAAACTCCAAACCCGTTTGCATATCGTCTTTTCGGTGCAGCTGTCATGTCAGTAAACCTCTGGCCTCCTATCATTTGAAGGACAGACGGCTTCCGCTGGTTCATTTGCATAACCGGCTCTGCTCATTAGTCGTCAGCATTATGAATCACCGGGAGAGTAACGTGACTTCACTTGTTTTGACAGCATTATAAAGCCTGTGTGAGCAGGATTAGTTTGCAAAGAAGAGATACGGCCATGTAATTAGAAGCAGGGGTGGTCTTTCAGTGTATGCTGGAACGTGCCCCGTCAACAAGTTAGCGTGCGCGGCCGTGTCAGATCCTGTCCTCATTTGCCAGTGGTTATTTGCCTTGTGAAAATTATGTCAGGTGAAATTAGTCCTGCTCAAACGAACCCTCCTCATTTCTTCTCATTAAGATGAAGAAGTCAAGAAGGTTCTTTTTTTTTTTTTTTTCCTCTACTTGTGGTATTTTTAGACTTTCTGGTGAGAAACACATGATTTTTACATAATGCGAAGATAAACTGATTCCTCAAACAACGCCTCCTCTAAAGTTGAGACTATATATTGCAAGGGTTCATCATAACAAATGTAGCAGAATATTATTTATTTATTTATTTGTTTATTTCCTGATTCAGGGACTATTACTTATTTATTGTTTTCTGTTGACAACAAATATCAGTTCTATTTTAGGAGTTAAGGACAAAAATTACATGTTTTGGTGAATCATGAATTTATTTAATCTGAATGGCATGGTTCTTAATGGTATTGGTTTTGTAATTTATATTCATTTAGTTACGTTAAATCATGCAAACAGACTTATGCCCCCACACAGATCTGAAATTTATTTAATCAAACTTTGATTTTCTGATAGTTCCTTAAAAAATACCCAACAAACTATGGATTTTAATTGGTTAACTGACAGCACTAAACTATTTCAAACACATAATTTGAGTCAAACTGATATTTGACACTGGTCTCATCCCAGCTCCTGTTCCCTCATGAGTTTGCAGTTCTTCGAAAGCCAGCGTCAAAGTTTCCCTCCAACCTTTCTGACTCATCTTGCCTAAAGCATGCCCGTGTGAGGCAAATCCTAGATGGTTTGCTGTCAAGCCTCTAAGTTTTACATCAGAATGTTCCCAGGCCATCACAGAAATGTTATGGTGAGTAAATAACCAGTGCAAGAAATACCATTAAAAAAAAGTGTGGTTGTACCCAAACATGACCTTGTGGAATTCCATTTTGTTGCATTAAAATTTAACAAACTATATGAAATTTACTGCTGCTAATTCTGAATAAGAACCACCTATGTGGCAGGTCTCATGTCTACATAAAGTGGGTTGGATTCAAAAAAAGAAGAAGAAGAAAAAAAAAAAGAGTGTTCCGGCCTATAAATAAAAGTAAAATGAATGTGTATGAGATGCACCTGGGACCACATGAATTATGGGTTACCCCTCTGGTGATGGAGTTGTCTGCAATAATTGGCTTAAATTAATGAAACATCCATGACAGCGGTTGTGCACCTGCTGACCCGAGACTATGTGCAGCATCTGCCGCCACTATTAGTTGGACAGACATTAAACATGTTTTAAAAGAAGCCAATCTTTCAGTGTCACCAGAAGAATCAGTCTGTGGACGTCAGTTGACCGAGAGAGTCTCCTCTCTGCGGTGCTCAACCTTGACTGACAGTTAGACAGGCAGGAACTGACACCATTACTGTAGTTATAATTATTTATAAAGCTGTGAATTCTAATAGATATAAATTACTATGCAATTTGTCAGTTTATGAGCTTGTCAGTTTGCTGTGTGTTTGAATGCGTGTGAAGCAGGAAACAGAAAACAGGAAAATAATGAATCCCGTTACCATGGATTATGAAACATGTTTTCTGAAGAATGTATTTCTTTCCTTTTAAGAATGAATTTACACCCTTCCTCTTGCTTACCTCTGGTTTAGTTTGTGGTGCCCTTTGAAGAAATTGCATCTCCTTTGTCATTCCCCTCACCATAATGTACTGACCTTTGGAATTAGATGTGTTAAGTATCATTTAAAGCTTTGTTGCCACTATTCCTCACCGGGGTTGTTGGGGGAGGAAAGGCGGATAATACCAAAAGATCTACACTCACTGTGTTTAAGAGGAGTTCAGATGTAGATTTTTGCTTTTCCAGCCAGTGGGACATTGAATTATAATACACGTCTCACTCTGTGTGTCCGTTGGGAAAATAACTGGGTTTTCATTTGAGAAAAGTGTTTGATTATAAAAGCCTTTTTCTTTCCTTGCCTTTTGTGGAAGAACTGTTAAGTGTTTTTCAACCTTTGCGTGTTCATTAAGCCTCTGTGTCCTTAAATACAGTTATTTGGCACTTTTTATGAGTATTTTCTGGCATTTGTTTGGCTACGGAACACAAATAGCTGCACTTCAAAGTATTACGACTTTTGAGTGATTACTTCTACTTTTCTAACATTTGTTTGCTGATTGTTAGATTTTTTTTTTTTTTCTTTTCATTTTGATGCTCACATGGGAGTCGTTGCTCTGAGTGAAGAGCAATATGTAGATTTGTGTAAATGTTGCACCGCCCGTGAGATTCCTTCCTACACTCAGACTGTAGGTCTCGAAGCGCAATGTTTTATTGAATTGGATGGCTCGAGATCAAGGTCTGAACCTTCCTCGATTGACACCGTGAATACTCACACAGTTGACTGATATGTTTTGCTTCTATTTGTGCGAGTGTGTTCTCTGGGTTGTCAAGTGGAAGTAAAAGACCGATCAGAAAATAAAAGTGGAAAACTGCGAACCGACGCTGGGCTGGATCACGAAATGAGACTGTAGCTGAATAGTTTGAATACCTCAAGGGAAAGGGCATAAATTCTTGTGATTAATTTGGCACTCGGTGAGGTTGATTAATTTTCAGACACAATGATTTCTTTTTAAATAGCGTTAGAGCCTTTTGACTCCGTCTCATTATGCTGGAGTGGGTCTTGGAGAGAGTCTGAGAGACTCATTGCGGTTATCCAACAAACACTGTCAATCCCCATCACCTGTCCAAGACACATTAATGATCTATATTTTTCAGGTGTATAAATGTCATTGTTCCATCCGAAAATTTTAAATTCATTCCACATATTGCTTTTTTCACGGTTTGCTTTAAAGTATATAAGGGATCGGGTTGTACCTGCCTTCCCCCTTGGCCATTAGGAAACTCCACCACCTCTTTAGCTTTGAGAATGGAAGGAAGAGGATGGAATTAATGCTATTAGCCCGTGAAGGACAGAAGGCAAAGGTAACATGCTGAGATAAAACGTCTCCGCGGTATTTCAATGACTGCTCGTTAAAGTAAGGACGTTTCATGAATGTCACAGTGAATAGAAGCAGAACTGTACTTTATACCGCGTATACTAACTTGAACAATGGAGTTCATATTGGACTCATTTTGCACTTTACAGGGTTTTTTTTTTTCCAGGTGCAAAGTGTCAATCCTATGCTGAAATCAGTCGACTCTTTATGTAGTTAGGAGGAAATTACAGATTTAGAGGTCAGAATGACTTTCAGGCGATTGCAATTTATATTCCACCACTGAGCTGCATTCAACAGTCACCTGTATGTCAATCAGAAATACCCTGTGGTGGTTTGCAATGAAGCACTTTTGATTGGAAGGTTAAAAGTAGAACATAAATGCCACATAAGAAGGGGGGGGGGGGGGTAGTGCGTTATGTGACGTAATATTACTTATTGCACCTTTAATTTTTTTGTCTCTTTTTTAAATTCCCTCCCCAAAAATGAACATTTGGAGAGTTTAAGGTACCAGCAGCTTTGTAGTACTTAAGGCGGTTAAATGACAAAATTGGCTGTGAAAATGGGCCTGCCAATGAATGTTATGTGAGAGGGCTGTCAGGATAAAGTCAATCATTTAGCATTTCATTAAGTTCCCAGGCAGTGACACATTTAGGTAGAGCAATAACATTTTAAACCGTTTAGTACTCATTTATCAATAGACATAGACATCAACATCCATTTATGACTTTTGTGGTTTTTTTCAAGGAGTCCCATTTAACTACATTTATGGTCACAGACAGTGTTGGCTCGGGATGAACCGGTACTCAGGTATCAGGTGCGATACTTGTAGTCGTTACAGATCCCCATTATAACCCACCGAGTCACTCATATGCAGGAGAGCACGAGCGATTTTCACGGTTTGGACATTATTTAGTACGAACATAAAGAAACTAAGACGGACTGGAAATCATGTTCTGCTAATATATCAAGAGGAGGATTGAAAGCATCGTCGCATGCTTCATCTTGGCTGTGTTTTCATTCAGGATTGCCACATATACGCTAAATCAATGTCTTTAAAAAGGGAAACATAGAGGACAAGAGCAGGTCCTTTTGAATCCCATAGGCATTCATTTTGCCATCAGGAGAGAACACACACATACACTGTTTACACACTTCAATTCCCTCTCCTTTTTTCAAAATTTAATTTTCATTTGGCAGCTCTCCTCAAGATGTTGTGTAAATAACTCATTTCCCTCTGATCTATGATCTGATGAGTGCTCTCCTCGGCTTTTCCCAGGGGCCACAAGGAAACACTGTTAACACCTTCTTGAAGCGACTGACGTCCCTGGATTTTTAAGCAGCGTTGCCCGATGTTTGATAATCGTTTGTCACTCCGTCCTGCTCCTTGGCAGACTGATAAATAGTGGCGAGTCCTGATCTTCTTTTGGAGATTAACTGGCTTTATGGCAAATGAATGAATTCATTAATTATCTGATCAGGCATTTTCTTAGTTTTCCTTTCTTATTAGACATACCGTGAACATATTTTGAGGTGTTCTGAAAACATTTAATGTAAACTTGAGTTATTTTTGTCTTGATATTATTCAATGTGATTGTGTTTCAAAGGAAAAGAAACTCATGTAGCTGCAACACGCCAATTATTTGTTTTCAGAAATGCCCGAAATTATATTCACTTTATTGATTTTATTTTTGATGACATTTGATCTGAAAAACATTCAAATGCAAATCAATTGCATGGGACAGGTTGGGATTTTAACAACTCAGACACAGAACCGGTTGACTCAAACGCACAACTCATCAACCTGTAATGTTTGACTAAAAGTCTTTCAATAGCTCAGTTAGTTCAGTCTTGGATAGAATCAGACAAACTGGCACCAATACAAACGGAGACAAGGACTATTTATACATGAGTGAGTGGAGAACAGTGAAATTCACACAAAGGAATGAAGTCAGGATCTGAAATGAGAGAGACAGAGAAGGTAAATACAATCAAATGCAAACAAAAGACAAACGTGGAACATTACACTTTGTCCCACTGAGAGTTCTGCAGACTGTACTGTGCTTGATGTTGATCACCCATGAGCAAATTCTTCTATTCTTCCATCATGCGATTAACTATTCCAATGTCAAACTCTTATAAATGCTTATCATAAAGCATCTGAAAAGCTAAAACCCGGGGGGGGGGGGGGGGGGTTTCAGACGTAGTCGGAGGTAAATCTATGAAGCTCAAGAATGCAGGGATTTGAATGGGAGTGTATGTGCATATTCTCACTTCTGGTGAATTCTCTGGTTTGAAACTGAGTTTTGAGGCATTTTTTTGTGCAGAGTTTTGAGACAGAGTAGAAGTAGGTGTCGGTAAAGAAATAGAACTGAGAACATTGTGTATTCATCATAAATTATATGAGTTGCTGCCTATTTCTACAGTCGCAAAACAGTTTTTTTTTTTTTTTTTTTTTTTTTAGTTACTCAAAGACACAATTTAGGTTTAAAATGAAACTAATTTCTTTTGTACTTCGGGAATGTTTCAAACTGAGTGCCGTCTGATTGGCCACATCACATCTGGAGCTGGCCTGCCTGCCTTGCTTGTCTCGGTTCCAGCCAGGGTAAATGCAGATTTTTCTTTTTACAGTCTGGCTTCATTCCCATGACAGAATCTTTCCCTCAAGCTGGAAGGCTTCCTCATCGACTCCCACCCAGTCTTTCTAGCAAATCCAGGAAAACAATTCCCCTCCTATAGCACGGATTCCAGTTCCACTGCTGAAAAAGTGGTCCTTTCTTCCTACCTGTTTTCAGTGTGTCGTTCCAAATACAAGTGCAATCAAATATCAAACGTATAATCCATGAGGTTTGACACCAGCTGATCTAAATGCAGAACATAAAAACAATATGAAGATCTTTCTCAAGAGCTAGCTAGTGTCCCCTATATACCTTAATTAACCAATAAATGAGGACAGCGTTTGCAATTTCGCACAATAATTAGCTGTTATCGGGACGGACGACCCTTTCATTTTTTAGGAGCTTGCACTTTTTTCTCATGTGCTGCCGTCAGCACAAATGTCAGTTTAGTACACAGGTTTGGAAGACTGCCATGTTATATCCCTGGCACACTTTGGCTCCCCAGGGGAACAAAGGCATTTCAATTTTCCCCTCGTCCCCCATGGTGTTTTCTTCAGCGCCATCCTAGGGAAAATGTAAAATAATGCTGTGAAGCTCTAAGAACTGCAAAGTGACCACTGCGACGATCAGCCTTTGGCGCACTTTTGATATCTTGAGATGTAATAAATGTTCCAGTGGCCCCACAGAGTCCCGAACGAAGTAGAACAATCTTGTTTTCATCAAAGGTGAAGGAATGTTTAACAAATAAATTGTGTGGCACACAGCGTGCGGATGTGTCCAGACTGTAATTAGTTGCAAAATAATTTAGCATTCAGAGTTGCTCGGAGTTTCATCATCGACTCAGTCTCTGTTCAATAGGTCCCCCGTGAATAAATGACAACAAAGCATTGGGCAATTATAATAGAAAAATTGGTTTGTAAGATAACATCAGGTTGAGTGTGAAAGGGAAGGAAGCTTACTGACTTTTCTCTCAGGGAAAGTAGAGGGGCCGCATGGGGACTTGGTAACAAAATGTTGTTGTTTTAGTGCCATGGAGGTCATCATTTTCTTTACCCAGGCAAAGGTTCATGGCAGTATTATTACCCCAGCTCCTGTTCATCATCAGCCGCACTGTTCCCTTGCAGAAATAGCTGCGTGATTTAGAATCTGCGAGGAAACACCGAGGTCCACTCCACTCCGTTCTTCATCGCCACCAATCTCAGGCACTTATCCTGTTCTGTTGGGTGATCTGCTTATTGACCTTGCAAAAGGTTTACGGGGAACAGGGAAATCACAGTAACTCAAAGCGACTGCTCAGAGCAAGGTTAGACCAATGCATTCAATGTGCGCTTTATCTCATAGATTCCACCTCTTTGCATAGCAATTGTGCTGTTCAAACTTATAGCTTTTCTCAGTGTGACTGCGGTCGATGCATTAAACATGCAGGTATTTGTAATTCATGAAAATAGCTGTCTCTTCATTAACTTGAGCAGAGATCGGGGCATCTTGGACTGTCTTGCAATAGTGAATTTTTGCAGCACATTTTCTTTTTACCTCCAGAGACATTGAAACATGATCTGAAGATTTGTAATGTCCCAATCAATTTTAATGACACTAAAGTGCAGATTGCTGACAGCAAGGCATTGCTAATTGAACGGTGGATTTGATTTGGAATCATTAGATGGCTTGCAAAGTGATACATTTCTTGAATCTGTCTTCAAAACCGTATTGATGTTTACTGATATTAGCGGAAAGTCTTCATTTAAAATGGAAAGCTTTCAAAACTGCACACAGATTGACTGAGTGGCATAAAGGACATTTACTTAAAACCATCTGCTATATCTTTAATTTTAGAGAAGTTGCTGTTTTTGGTCTGTTATCAACCCAGATTGCTTGGTTAACATTTGAAATTAGATTGAGTATATCACTTAAGGGGCAAAAATTGCATGTCTATGTCATTTTGTTTGTTTCCTGTATATATTCTGCATATCTTACATATATCTTGCATCATGTTTTTCTTAAATGTTTTATGTATTATGTCTTATATATTCAGTTGAATTCATAAAGGGGCTTGAATAGGTTGAGTGTGGAACTGAAAATTATTTCCATTGAATTTCAGTCTCCAAAATAGACTGATGCCACTAAAAAATATCAATTTGTAAGTGTAGTTATGGGTCTGTTAGCGCAGCGGTTCTCAAAGTATGGTTCAGGAAACGGCGGGAGGGATCTGCGGATCAGAAGAGTGTTTCTTCCTTTCAGTGTTTGAGAAGAAAATAAAAACAAAATCATCCACTTTGAGAACCTCTGTACCAGAGAAACATTCTGAACTGACTCCAGCATCTTTTTACACTGTTTGTTTCAGGTTTGTGACGTGCAAAACAATTTGCCTTTTCACAGCCTCAATCATGGCGTCTTGTTTAGCAACAGTGAGGCTAATGACATAAACACCTGCTCTGACTGGAAGCTAGAAGTAAAATTTCCACCCGGCAGGTTTGAAGCTATGCGCAGCAGGCAGTCCCTCATTTACTCAGCAAGCCTAAGTAAATGCTGTGCTGTATGCACCAAACTCAAATTAGGCCTCAGCACGTCACATCACACAAACACAGATGCACAAGACTCAACACAAAATGCTCTCCGCTGTCACTCACTGCCGTCTTTCTGCAGAGAGGAGCTGATGATCAGCTCGTCCTTCGACTCTCTGGAGGTTCTGCTGGACTCCTTCGGACCGGTCAGAGACTGCACCAAAGACAACGGGGGCTGCAGCCGCAACTTCCGCTGCATCTCTGATCGGAAGCTCGACTCTACCGGATGTGTGGTGAGTCATTTTGGTTTCTTAAAGCTCCCACCTGGAAGCTGACATTTATCTACCAGATATAGACTCTGTTCTCCGTACAGTGTTCATACACCGCTTATGATTCATACAGCATGGGACCGCTCCTTCTGGTCTTTTTTTCCCCCCCCACATACATATTCTTATTCTATTATTGGTTTTGTGTTTTCAGACTATCCAGTTGCGGTCATCAGTATTTAAGCCCGTCCCCCTCTATTAATATGCATAAGCCAATCTGCACTGCATAAACACCCACAATCTCTGTTGTTTCGGAGTCCACAGTTCGACTTTGCCTCTTGTATTGTGTGCAGCCTAAGCCAACAACACATTCATTACCTCCAGGTGGTGCTTAGCAACCAGGAAATGTAGCAGCCAGGTTTGTTTTCTTCTCCATCTGTTGGAGACTCCAGCATTACCGCGCTTGTTGTTTGCAGATTCTTAGAGCCGTCTGCTAGTGTTTTGCTTCTTCTAAATCCCACCACCCTCTATCGATAAGCTGTCAGGCACCATCACCCCCAACAATTTAATTTCTTTTCAAGTACTTTGATGCACTTCAGTAAAGCCTTTCAGGTGGGCTCAGAAGATGCTATTTATGCAATCCAGTGTGCTTATCGCCTGTGCATCTCAAGAAGAGAGGAACAGTTTTGTGAGATGCTTTTAATGGAAAAAAAAAAAAATCACTTTGATTCTTAAATGAGGGTGCATGCATGCAATTCCACTCAATTATACAGTATATGTTGGTGGTATGGTAAACATATTCACAAAAAGGAGCACCGTAGAAAATATTTACTGACTGCATCCTTCTTGCTTCATCGGCATATTCAGCTGTGAATGAAATCCATCAGTTGAGGCTGATGTGGTTTATGTGTTGATTCTTTTTCGACAAAATATGAATTCAGGACACTCCTTCCTATTGATATTTCCCTTTTCACTAACTCTGAAAAAAAAATGTATTTTGGATTTAGAAGGGGAAACAGCATGAAGTGAACGGGAATCTAACCAAATGTCTTTATGTGCTTTCTACTCACTTATGACCTTTCGGCATCCTACTCGTATCGTACGTGGTTTCAGTGGTTAGTGTATGACACTCGTCTGGGTAAAAATCAATAAGAGTGAAGCCCTGAGAACCATTCAACATGACCATCATCACCCTCTGCATTGATTTGCCAGGCTATAGTTATGGGCACGTCCCCACTGACCACATTTTTTTTCTCTTTATAAAGAAGTCCTCACACCTTCACCCGATCATTGATGATTAGATGTCAACAGCTCAGGAAGCCACCTCACACAAACTGTGTCCAACGATTTTACTCGAGCATCGATTCCTTACATTCAGTGCAGCATTAGCATCCTGCACTCAAGAGTCAGAGGTCATAAAAGCAAAGGCAGTAATTCTTTTTATTGAGTATGATGGTCATATAACATTGGATACAATCTAATATTGATGTTTCTGAAACAAGAAAATGTTTAGTAGCTCAAGGCTATCTGTGCAAAATGAAGTAAAACAGAAATATGGACAAATAAACTGCGTGTGTGTGTGTGTGTGTGTGTGTGTGTGTGTGTGTGTGTGTGTGTGTGTGTGTGTGTGTGTGTGTGTGTGTGTGTGTGTGTGTGTGTGTGTGTGTGTGTGTGTGTGTGTGTGTGTGTGTGTGTGTGTGTGCGCATGCTGCTTAGATACAATTCTACATTTATACATTTACTGAAATGTTTTTATTCTGAACTCATCAACCACATATCTCTTGTTTTGATCTGTTAATCAGTGTAGGTTTGGTGACTGACAGGTCATTGCTGTTACTTATTATGCACATTGTATTATAAAGCCCACCCCCCGTTGTGATGGAAGAATTTTAAGCCCCTGAAGCAGTGCAACAGGGGGGGGGGGGGGGGAGTTCTTCTTCTTAAAGTCATGTTGACTGGAATCTATAGCCTATTTTAGGATGGCTTCTTCATTCACTTGATCAGTCAACTGGTTTTCATATTCAGCATTGCCAAGAATCCATCCATGTGTCCCTTCATTCATTTTTAAACCGATAGAAAATAACAAATATGAACAAAATAGAGCGGGAAAACCACTCTAACATTATGTTTTGCTAGCATTTTCTAATAAGCAGTAAACACAGGACACAGCTGGATGCGATGGGACCGCCATCCCTCTGGTCATAATAAAGCCACATCGCACTTCACGGCAATGTCATGTTTTAGTAGTTTCACATTTTACTGTATTTCATGCAGTGGCAACAGACAGTCCAATCAGCTCTGCCTTTCCACACCTTGGGCATCTATTTCACAGTGTTACATGGTCCCTAACTGTGATTTTCAGCTTCCACCAGAGTGTCTCTTCTTATAAATTCCAAGACCCTTTTGGCTTTTTGCCATCCAGTGCAACTTCAACAGCTGTGGTACGAAGAAATGGAGCATCTCTCATATCATCCCGCAATGCCCCGCTAATGCAATAAAGCCTCTGAGCCCCTTTAACACTTACATATGCTGTTCCTGCAAAAAACAAATGCTCTGGAAATCACCTTGTTTACTATTTGTGTGCTTGTAAATGTCACAAACTGTCTGCGCAGGCAGAGTAAATCTTCTGGCAGAGCAATTAAATTCCCCCCTGAACGTCTCAGTGCTGCCCCGATACTGTGTGTTCCCTTCACATTCAGGCCTGAGCCATTCATTTATGAGAATTTGTCATACATAGCTTTTCAGTGGAAATTAGCCAGCAGGACCCGGGCTCCGCTTTGTAACATATGCTTTTTAAATCTGTTCCGTGTAAGGAACCTTGCAGGTTGAAACAACATTTCACTGAAAAGTCAAGAGTGAAATATTCATCCAATTTCCATCCCGTATACCAAGGGATGACAGAGCGATAGCTTTAGCCTGGGCTTTGGAAATCTCAGGGGTATTTGATGATGTTTTACCCAGTTAAAGCGGTCCTTTTCTTCCTTCTCTGCACCCATGTGGAAACGAACAGGGTCAGTCCAGATATGCTCTTGTCACACTCTTTATTTGTACGTATTCACGGTATGATTTTAAACAACAACTTACATTCTGTCAGCACTTAGAACGGGTGTTTTTTTGTTTTTTGTTTTTTTTCCATTTGATGCTGTCTGCTGTAAATCCTCCCTGAAATCAGTCTTCCGTTGCTCCACAGAGAAACTGTGAAAAACGACTTCTGTCCAACGCTTCAAGGTGTCGCGTGATGCTCCTTTTGTATTCTATTAATTATTTACAGTCCTGTTTTATTTTCCTCCCTGTGAGTATACCGTACTGGAGCACTTTTTCAGAGCATATGAGAAACAGTTTCTGTAGTTTTCCTGGAGGTTTCTTTTGCCTCGCAGTGTGTAATTAGTGTATTTCAACCACAAATACAACATAAATTCATCCCAGGAATGGGCTGTTGAGCCCCGCAGAGAGGAGTTTGGACAGTATTTGAGATGAGACGGGGGGGGGAAAAAATGGTGATTTTAAAAGTAACTGTGGATTAAAACCATAGCAGGGTAGCTCTGATGCTTTCTTTGGAACAAGAAGCTGTTTACAAGATGGGCATTTTTTTTCCCCTCTCAAATTCATTACTTTCAAACACGAAACTTAATCAACAGAGTGTTTCATCTCCTGTCCAAGTTAGCTCAACTTGAATCTGAATCACTCTCAAATTAAAGGGAAACGCAGTGTCTCTAACAATCTGTTTGATTTGGATCTCCTACATTGTGAATATGCGCGGCAGACAGAGCTTTGTACTCACGTAGCGGTTGCTTGTAAATTGCGCTGTTCTTCTGATCTGTATGTGCCCCTGTTGCCATAACAGAAGTATGCAAATGCTTTGAGAGACTGCGAGGCAGCAAATGCATCACTAACAAGTGGAACATCACGACTGAAACTAGGTAGCAATTTCTCTCTCTCGCCTTTTTCTTTTTTTTTTTTTCCAAATGTCATCTATCCCATAAAAAAGTGACAACCCTACAGGCTATTTAAATATGCAATTTACACCCTGTTTGTGACATGTCCTCTATTTGGATTTGTACGTTTTAATTACAGTACATTCACACCAGTCTGCCAGGTTTCTATTATGTGAAGTGCACTTGGAGAGGTAATGCCACCTGGTTTTTTTTTTAATTCCGCCGGCACAAAAAAGCAAAAACTTGATAATTGATGCATTTGGCAGGTCCCAATAATGTTTATAGAGACATTAAAATATTCAGACGCCGCACTGAATTTGCTTCAATTAAATGTCAGAGACTGCGTTTTAATATCTGCTCATTTTGACTGCAGTATTTATTTGTTGTGAACTTCAGGCTGAAACCTTTACAACCAGAAAGGCAAGGCGAGCATTTTTCATTTGTAATTTTGAAAAAAAAAAAAAAAAGAAATTCAAAGATTTACATTAAAAATGAAATTGAGAACATGCAGGAGAAAAAATTCACATTAAAATATGAGCACATTATTGAAAACTGAACACAATGGACGAAGGAGGGAGAAATGAGTTATTTGAAATTCCCACCAAAGATCATTTACTTGCAGTGAAACATGGATAACTGGAGATAGCCATCTATAGACTAAAAATGATTCTTTTCTATTTTTGACAGTTTCCTTTGTTGCCTCAGAAACTTGACATTCCTATGCAGCAACAGCAGAACAGTTTTGAATGGCTGCGAAAAATAGAACGAAGTCCCACATGCAGCTGCGAAGCCGCGGGTTGCAAAACTTCTGGTTAATGGTTCTTTGGGGACAAACGAAAAAGAAAGAATAGACTGCAATGGGAACCGCATCAAGTGAATCCCTTTCATTATGGCAAATAGCTTTGCAGTATAGCTTTTATCATCTTCCTACATTAACCAAACAGAGGTTAGAGTGCACGATGAGATCATTGTGTCAGAGATCATCTTGCAGATTTTTTTGGAGAAAGAAGAGGTTTTGTTTCTGCAAATTTTCCTTTCAGCGAGACTAAATGCATCTTTATTAGACTGAATTTATAAGCTATGAATAAAGCCGTTTTACCTGCTCCACCTTGCAGCTCTTTATCTCCATGAAATATATTTACTTTTTTTATTTCCTTGTGCCGTTATTGACACTTACTCCATTAAAATTAAATGAGTACAACATTTTTATTGGAATGTAATCTGCAGGAAATAGTGCTTCGGCACTCGGAGCTGAACTGTGGCCTCGGTAATGTATCGCTTTCTGAGTGTTTCCATGTTACATGCGCTTCAGTCTATTTCTTCCCTCTGTGATCTCATCCCATATCTTAGGTGCTTGAATATGCGTGGAAGTCTGTCTCATGCACTGCAGCGACTGTCTCACTAAATCAGATGCTAATTACACACAGCTTGTGAGTGCAAATTGAATGAAAGAGGCAGCGAAAATTTGCCCTGCTCTTTTATTTATGTAAATCTGGCCCAGAACGTACACAATTATCAATCATGAAGGAGATAAGAGGATGCAGGTGAGTGAGGAAAAGACTTTATAAATTACATTTCAAGCGTAATCTTTAGGAAAAAAGTCCTAATTTGTTGAGAGAGTGCTGGTTTAAATCCCTTGCACTTATGGCAGTTCTCAAATTGACCAATATTGTTTTCAAACGAGACGTCGTTAAAACCCCATTGTAACGTGCGCCGATTAACATCATCGCGAGCGAGTGAAGCCACTGATCTTCCCCCACACAAAGACGTCTCTCTCCTGTCCGTCAGCGCAGCAGAGCTCTCGGCCGCCGTTGCTTATATTACTGTGTGTTTTAGTAATTATCTTGTGACTGTCGGGCTTATAAATGAGCCCCTCATCCGTCTAATCAGGGAGGTAAGCTGGCTGGGCCCCAGCGCTCCGATTCTACCCTAATCAATTAACACCTTGTCTGAGTCCGCGCTGCCAGTAGCTGTCCTGTCTGCGTTTAATATCTCTCCTTGTGTGAGAGTCGGCTGATGCCGGCGGTTCACACTGACCGACCCGCTCAATCTTGGCTGATGTATTGCCGTCCTGGGGGGGGGGGGAGGCAGCGGGCGACGCCACTGGAAGCGGAGAGCGTAATAATCACACGATGATCGTGAGATTAATTAGCTTCGTCTTGTCACTTGTCTCCTTTGCAAAATTGTAGAAAACAAGGATGTTGTTGACAGAACAGATTGCCGCCAAGATGGAATGACGAGAATAGCTGGGACACGGCCAGGCGGCTCCCGGAGAAAGGCACACTGACATGCAAGATATAGACAAGTGGGGGAATAATGTTGCACAGAGTGACTGGAGAAGAGTTCGTTAGCAATATGAGTTAAACAATTTAACATATATACTGTATATATAACAACGGATAACTGAAGGTTTATGAAATGTCAGGAAAATTAAACACAAAGGCGATAAAGAATACAAAAAACCTTGAAATCACAATAAAAGAAGCTCATCATTATGAATACTGAGTGAAACATGTTTCCAAAGGATTGAGACATTTAAGCTTTTTGAACTTTAAAGGATAATATATATAGATCGTTGTACAAAAAACACAGATCATGTAGATTTCAAAGCTAATTCAGAATAATGAACATAAAACCATGCAGATAGAATCAGAACATGTTGACTCCACAAAGAATGCATTTATAACACGTTAGATGAATGTGAACTGCGCAGAGGTAATGTTGAAATAAATATTATCTTGAAATGACTTTAATAAGCTGGCATTTAGTCTATATAGTAGGTTATAAACAGTACAAAATAAAAGAAATTGTAAAAAAAATAAGAGTACTTTACCTATTTGGTTACTTTTAGTTTTGTTTGTTCACTGTGAGAACATGATTTCCTTTCTCACTCTAAAAACTTTCACAGACACCTGTAATTTATTTTTTTTTTTCTTGAGCCTTTACCACAGATAATGTTCTTACCTTAGTGCTACAGTCATAAATCCACATGAGGTACTGCAATACGACAAAGACATGTGATTTTTATGTCCAGCTGAGCATGTCTCAGTTAATGTCTTTCAGAAAAACCTGCCTGTGCGACTAACTGTGCAGTTATATATTCCATAAATTACAACCCGCAGTATACAATCATGAATTGTGTCAGCTCCACATGAGTTTGATGTGAAAGTATCACATCGAACAATGAAAATGAGACCATTATAGATATTTTTAGTTCTGTCACTTACTACACAAAACCTAGGGAAATATATGGAAATGCAATATAGACTTAAAAATCAAACGAAGTGACACATTAACATTCGTTATGTGGTTGCATGTCTCTTTCTTGTACCAAGTCTTCCACTCCCCAGATTGTTGGATTCTTCTTTTGTCATTCTTGTTCAGGATTCTTGGGAATCATTCATTGTCAGATGTTTTTCAGTGGGCTCCTCACAGTTTGCCCCTCATAATGTGAAAAGCTGCTGTGCTGGGTTGCCGAAGGCCGGGCCCACTCCCAGACATTTTCATTTTCAACGCTTGTCTTTCTACATGGTCATGCGCCGCTTCTTGGCAGAGAAACCACGAACAACAGTTTGCATCAGCAGTAGACGTCACAGATCCTGCTGAAGCACCTGCTCCAGCCCACGACTCGCCACAGCCTCCACAAAGTTTTGAGTCATTAGCACATCTGTTCCATCGCCACGACTCTTCTCTATGCTTTTATTCAAGTTTCCCCTCGTCCTGCTGCAAGTGGTGGCCACTTTTTATAAATCCTGTACTTCTGCTGCTGAAATCTCTGTTGAATGAAGGATAGATACCCTCACTACGGACCACTGAGAGTTGTTGCAAAGTCTACTGTCATTTATTCTTTTGGATTTTCTCCCAACCTGAGATTTTCATGCACTCTCCAAGATGCTAATTTAACTTTTCCTGATGTTTTGGCTGTGGTTCAGTTCAGGATTTTATTTTTTTCTCAGCTTCAAAATGATTTTAATGAAAATCATCATCCATTCAGACATCAACCCAGAAATATTGGACAGCAAAATCAAACAATTTGAGTTTCCTAAGTACATGCGTCCGCACAACACTGCGTCATTGCAGCACAATAAATACACTGTGTGTAGTTACACCTAATGCCTCTCTGACCAGGTGCTTTTTAATAACAGTGCTGAACGGCACCATGCTGTGTGCTGCTGGCTAAAACGCTCCTTCTTCTCTCCACTTTGTATTGGCGCAGTTCCCCTTAGGCAGCAAAAGCCAATCTCGACTGGGATCGCAGTTTGGGACACTAAGCAGTGTTGAGTGGAGTCAATACCTGGCAGAGATATAGCTAGACCTCAGCCCTAAAGAAGAATAGGAGCACATTAGATTGTCACTACTGATGTTTTCTCTCCTCAGGTCATTGGCTGTGTGTGTGTGAGTGTGTGTATGTGTATGTGCATACACACACGTTTAGACACTGCTACTTTATGAAAGGATCTGCAAAAACTTTCACCTGAATAGCATTTGTTATTGCAGTTTTTGTTGCGTGTAGTAATTTTCTATTTCTTATTTCTTTTTGCACACTTCTCCTACAATCAGCACAAACCTGCTAGTGCTCTGTAAGAACCTTTGTCAAACGTATTATACAGTTGTTAGCGACATAGACTCAAACAGATAAACCGAAAAATAAATCTTGATAGGAACAAATAAGAAGTAGTTAAAAAAAATGTACATTTTAAAGGAGGAGTTGTGCATCTAAAGACAATCGTGCGTAGAAATTATTTTTTATCTTGTATATTCTGATCATCGTTGTGTGAAAAAAAAAATATTCCAAGGTGCTAATTGATAATGGAGGATTTTTCATTTTGAAACTACTATAATTAAGTGTTTGTGTAGTGCAGACGCTTTCCAGCACTACTTGACGTGTCATCTGTGTACAAAAATCTTGTGAGCGTGTGCAGACTGATTAGCTAGAAAAAAAATAGTTCAAAAGGTAAAAAATGAAAATAAAAAAAGGGCACAGCCCAGATTTCATAGAAATGCAGGAAATGAGTTTATGCCAACTGAAGTGTGAAAGTTGTGGCATAAATGTTTATTTGGCAGGAGAAAAGCAGAGCTAATTACAGAATATTTTGTTGTTGCACATAGCTGCCTAAACACTGTGAAAAACATAGCTTTTCACCTGGTTTCGGGAAGCGTATTCCTCTCACTTTCCAGAAACATTTTTTTTAAAAGTGAAAGATTTTTTTGTTAACTTCTTTGGAGAGGTGCTTTAGAATAGGGAGATTCACACGGCCGTTGCACCCATGCTTTTGTGCCTTCGTGGACAATACTCCCCACAGTGTGTGAAAGTGGAATTTCCACATTTTTCAAGGAGGAAGAATGACAAAGAGTGGGCATAATTCAGCAGTGGATCCAGTCTGTTCAATTAAACATGCTGTCCTTAATGTGAAATTTAACAAGGTTGAAGCTTCCCCTTCTGAATTGGATTGATTCTGCTCTTTGATCAATCATTTACCCAACTGTAAAATTGTAGAACTGACAGGGCGCACAAGAGTAGCGCAAATAAATCATTAAAATTATCAAAAAATTGTCATGTTTATGCAGTTCGCAGCTGTTGGAATTTCTCTGCTTGATTTCGAGAGCGAGCCGGCTCTGCTAAAGTGTCCAACGCAGCCGTCCGTGACCCGTGTCTGACTTTGACTTCATAACCTCATATAATCCTGTCGGAAAGTCTGGCTCCTGGTAGAACCGGAGTCTGAAAACTGCAGAGAGAAGCAACACCACCTCATTAGTTCAAGAAACTTCAACTTAAAGTCAGACTTCAGCAGGCACTTTTAAATAGACAAGCATTATTTATGCCGTGTGGAAAGTAATGCGTGTTGCTTCCTTTTGTCAGAAAATCCCGCTCACAGTAACAAGGTCCTTTTAAAGCCGGCAAAAGTAAGTTTGTTCCACTAATTTACCATGTCTGAGAGCTCTTTTAATTGAACGGGAAATGCCGCATCTCCTAAGTGCATAGAGTTTTGTAAACAGCTCGCACGCATCACCAGCAGCCGCTCAACAGTGACTGTTTAATCGTTGATATTTCAGATGAACGGAGCGCTTGCACTCCTGTAAATGAAAACACTTGGGGTCAGACAGCATGAGCTTTATCCCTAAAGGTTCTCAGACGCAGCGTGCTCATTTGACCCAGACCCGCCCCTCCGTATATTTCTGTACGCACATCGCTGTGGAGGAGGTGAGCGGGGTTAGTAAATGTCCGAACTGCTCCGCTCTAAACATGCTCGCCGTAACATCCACGGGAGACTCGAGTGAGGATCCAGGAGCCCTGGGATAAGCTGACCTTTGACACAAGCTGCTTATCTTATCACACACGATGAGAAACTCTCTCCAGGCAACTTTCTCTAATAAGAAACATGAAAGGAAAGTTAAAGTATTTGAATAATGTTTTCGGCTGCAGAATGTGATTTCTTTCTGCCTTGTAGTTTCGGTGAACCCTCCTGTGAGGTTTTTTTTTCTTTTTTTTTCGCAACGCTGAAGGAACCTTGTGAGTTTTTGGCAAGCGGATTATCCCAATTCTCTACTTGATGCTTCACTCGATTTTTAATTCTAATACGCAGATTTATAACAAGGCTGTTTTATTAGGCCATTAAAGTTCTGCATGGCATCAATACACATGGTTATACAAGTCTGTCTCGGGAGAAACATGGGGGGAAAACATATCACTCATATTTTTATTATGACAAATGTGAAAAGAAAGTAACAAACAAAAAAAGCTCGACCAAAGCCTTCTAGTTCAGAAGTTTTGTTTTTGTTTTGGGACTATTAAGCTGAAAGTCTCGGTCTTCTGTATGAGAAACAGTTTCGTTTCAGTGTTGATGAAACAGTTGACAGCTGCGCAATTGATGAGTGCCCCTCCTCCCCCTCTGGTGTGTGTATTCCACCCTTCTGCTGGAATTTTTACTTTACAAGTCTGCGTTATACGGAGTTACCAGCTGTCAACAGTCATCTCATTAGTCACAATCTTAAAGCTTCATAGTGCCTTTTGGCCAAATTATTTTTTCTCTTTTTTAATTTTTGACAAAAATATCTAATTTTGTTGACTGTTGGCATCCATGAATAACAAATGGCATTTGATGAGTGTGTTAGAGCTCACCCTGGATTGAAATATTGAAGTAATAGAACACATACGACATTTCATGCGATTTCACGAAGCCAGTTGTCAGACAAGTTAAGAGTTAATCTCCCAGCCCAGAAGGTTCTATGCTTTAACTGTATGTATGTGTTTACTTCTCGAGCATCACCTGACTCCTCAAGAGTGTCTCTTCAGAAACACCAATTTCTTTCTTTTTCTGACAATACATGAAAGCGTTTTTTGGTCAACCTCTTCACCAAAGAGGCTTGATGACAGTTCAAAGGCCTCAGCGAGCTTTTAAAATATTACTTTTTCAGGCCCCATGGATGCCGACAAACAACAGCCTAAGAGAAAACGCACACTGGTTTTTTAGCTTTGATTCAGTCCAGCATGTTCAAACTACTAAAACACATGGAGTGTGCAGAATTGTTGGATGTAGATTAGAGAAGCAACGGGGACACGGAGAGCTGGCAGTGTTTTCAAACTGCTTCATGTGTGGTCATTCAGTATGCATATTTTCTGCCTTTAGATGTTGTCAGATGATGAGCTCAAACTGAGATCATTTGAGGCAAATATAAGCTGAGCACCGCTGCGCCGCTCCTGCTTCGCTCGTGATAGACAACAGTCATTATTCACACATCTGCAAGAGGTCTTTGTCAGGTCAGCGCCAACACAAGTCGCTCTAGGCATTCAAACAAACAACCTATTCTGTCTTTTTTTTTTATTTTCTTTTTTTCAGTCTTAAAATTAAATAAAGCAGCAGCGCAAACAACTAAAGCCTTGCAGGCTCAGACTTGGGAACATAGCACCACTGCTACTGCTACAGTTAAAACTCCTAAGGCTACTTTTCATATGACCTTTTCATCGCTTGTATATTTTATATATCCAACAAAATATATTTGGTTCACAAATATGACAACATATGGTCACTGGAGGAATGATGAGTGACGTTAAATGGTAAAACTAAGCAATGCTATGTATTCAATCATGTATGCATGTTCAGATTCTTGAGGTAGCAGAAAATGATTGCACTGCAGATCCACAACGAAGATTTGTAATGCAATATATTTCTTCTTAAAAGGTTAACTAGAACACAAATTACAACTGAATGAATGATGACATGCAGTCGTGGAATGTAAGATTCACATATGTCAGCCATACATCATGATAGTGTTTCATAAATAAAAAAAAGCTTTTATTTTTCTTTTGATAGTGATTTGTGAGACACTTTGAAACCAGATAACACTGAATTTTTCGATCTCTTTCATTGGTAAATCTGGATTTTTTCCCTTTTGCGGTGCGACAGCTCTAATCCACCGACGTTGTACGTGGGGAAGGTCATCCTCAAAAACTAATCGGTGAATGTCATATCTCACTGTTTCAGTCCTCCAGCATTCTACTTCACCAATTTCATCCATCAGACAAAAAGTTTGTCCAACTCCTCTTGCAGGGATTTGTTGGTGTTTGGCAGTAGCACAGTGCTGATTCCCTTAAGCCCCGAAAAGCACTGCAGGAATTTATCTCCATTAAGAAACAGGATTAAAAGGCATGGTGGTTCAAGGGGTTTTCCAGAGGAGGCTTTGTGCTGCTCGCTTCTTCTACACTGGAGCAGACAGCGCACTCACTCACTGTCTGGTTATTAAATGATCTGAGATAAATGGTGATTACTTTGCCTTCAAAGACTCTTTTGTTAGTGTCAGTGGACGGTCATTAACTGGTGACCTGGACATCATTTGCTGAAGATATGTGCCCTTTCCAGCTCAGAGGAGATGCATACTGTAAATGCCACGCGCAATAGCTGACGCCGTTTTAGTAGCGATTCTTTCATATGCATATTTCAGAAAGGCTAAGTGGTACATGCTCGTTCTCTTTACTTGGTGGATTTATTTGCGTCTTCCCGGTGATAACTTTCTTAGCCCTCTAAACTTTATTGATGTTTCAACTTCTTGTCCCCCGAAAGAGCTTAAACACATTCAAATATAGATATATTTGATTCACCTAGTGAGAAGCTGCACATTTTCCCTGTGACATGTGAAATTAATGCCAGTTGTTCAGAGGCTGACGACACGAATGTCTGACCTCAGATGTTGAGGTTGAAATTCTACAGCCGAGCCCTCTCAAAGCCCTCGCTAATGTTCAAGACTGCTGCGCTGTGAAAGCACTTCTTCTGCAGAAAATCCTTGAAAGCCTTTCGAAACATGGTTCTTAACACTTGATCTGCTGCGAGCAAGAATACAGAATCTCTCCTGTTTGACGAGACCCCGGTGGGTCCCGCCATTGAACCCTCACTGGCAGACACTTTGCGCAACTCTGGTTATAATGCACCATTTTAAATTACATCAATTTCTTTTTTTTTAAGATCGCTGAGCTCTGGAAACTCAAAATAATGTTGGATCATGTGAATTGGAAGCCAGAATTACAAGTTCATCCCTTTTATTAACCTCGAGGGACTTAATCATAGCGAGGTCTGCGGGACGGTTCTTCAACCTTTTTAAATGTCGTAAAATGTTGTTGGAGGACAAATTCCATGTGAGGCCTAATTATCCCTTACTCATAAATGTCATATCGTTTTAGACGGGAGCTGCAGGACAAAATTGCAGCGTAAACACATTTTTAAGGGGGGTAAATAAATTACATCTGAGGCCAAAAGCAGAAGCATTCTGAGCAGAATTTGAAATGCTTAAGTGACTGTTATCATTTGGAGATATTCTTTTAATTCCAGAGGATTATCAATTACTCAAGTGATAAGAACCCAAAGAGGAAATATCTGATGGGTGTATATTCTTAATGATTATATTATCCTACAGATATCTGGACAATAATCTGGAGTTATCACTATTCCAGAGTGTCGGAAGCCCATTATGGCAGTCGATAACCAGAGCTATCTGTGGCCGGCGAGCGCCGGTGCAGTGACCCATCGATACCGATTCCCCTCAGTCACACATCCATCGACTGCAGTGGCTGCCAGTGATTTAAAGACTCTGCCGCACAGATGTGCGCAGAGATCCAATGTCTCGTGTGCTCTTTGCATCGCGAGTAATAAATCATGTGTCAGAACGGCCCCTTGCAGGGTGACAAAATCAATATTGGTTTATTCAGGGACCAAGACCGGGGATCACTCGTTCAGCATGCGGCCTCATTCTGTACAAGTGCCACGACAATAAATACGTCTGTCACCTGTCAGACCGAAAATGTGAACATGGGTGAAATAATTTAGTAAGTTCAAATCGTTTGGGGCTGAGAAACGGAGCCCGGGCGTTCGGGTTCTGCATTTTTTTTTTCCTTGTAATGAGGAAATACTTGAATAAATTGGTTTGAGTCGTTCTACTAACTGCAACAAAATGAGAATTCACAACCCACTGAGCTGGCGTTTATTAGCATGAAAAGCCTTACTGCTCCCTCTCCAAAGGAGCAATTTGCCACCGTGTGCATACAGTTTGTCACAGTCAAGTAAGCTGGAAGCTGCCAAAGCTTTCAATCGATGGGTTGTTTTGTATTCCCATTCCTTCAGACTACCCATAATGATACAACCTTATTAGCCGTATCATAGAAAAGGTTTTGTTCAAGCTGCGATCCTGTTATCAGATAACAACGCCTTGATGGCACCTGCCTCATCTCATCTCTTTTAAATCCCCATTTTCTCTGTCACATAGATGCCACCCCCCCCTCCCCTCCCCTCCCCTCCCCTCCCCTCCCCTCCCCCTTTTCCATTCACCTGAGAGAAACCCACCACTTCCTCAATTTCTTCATATTTATTGAAGCTTCCGAACACACACAGACTTTAAGCATTAAAGTTTGTTTTTCCTGTTTGGCAACTTCTCAGATGAGTCATAGTTGGGTCACTCTGAGAAACTATTTTATTTTTGTGTTCAAAAACTTTCATTCGCTTTAAAAGGAACCGTAAACACACCACTGTGGATGTCAAGAGATGGACTTCTGATCCCAACAGCTACTCATCCAGCAAATGGCGAAGAATCTATTGTGTGCTACAAGTTATTAAAGAACAAATTAAAAGAAAAGAAAAAAACACTTTAATATAGATATAAAAAAATAAAGTCACAATGTAGCTCAACTACATAATGAATGACTTTTCATGTCATTTCTTAAAAATTCCCAGCACCACAGACATGGTCAATAAAGTAGTAAGTTGTTATTGCCTCAATGCACTAATTGATTAATCTGGGCAATTATTTATAGTTCTTTTATTATTAAAATGTCATTAATTGTCTCAGATTGCACATGCAGACACAGACCACAAAGCAGAAGACGATTCTTTTAAGCAGTAAGTCTCAGAAATCTCCTCAAAATACGTACTATGCATTGGGGGCGGCTGTGGTTCAGTGGGGAGAGCAGTCGTCTTGCTAATCGGGTGGTTGTTAGTTCGATTCCTGTCTCTGCATGCCGAAGTGTCCTTGCGCAAGACACTGAACCCCAAATTGCCCCCAGTGGATGGATTGAGCGCCTTGCATGGCAGCCGCCTCCACTGGTGTGTGAATGTGTCTGTGAATGGGTGAATGTGATAATGCAGTGTAAAGCGTTTTGGGCTCTGTCAAAGTGCTATATAAGTATATATAAGTCCATTTACCATTTTTTTTAGATTTGTACATGTGAAATGGATTCCACCGCTTCAGTAGCTCTCAAAGACACACACTAGTGGTGACGGCATCCATGCAAGATGCTCAGTCCATCCATTGGGAGCAATTTGGAGTTTATCGTCATGCTGAAGGACAACATGGGGAGCCGGGGGGGGGGGGGGGGGGGGTTGAAACCCACAACCTTGTGGTTGAAGAACAACCTGCTCAACCAACTGAGCCACACATTTATTTACACAGTCATTTGGGGTGCAGATTGAGCTCAGTGTTTTGAAAGTAGCTCAGTTTTTCATTGCCTGTGAATCACAATAATCCTCCTGGCAGGAGATGTCAAAATGTGCATCCACTACATGTGCACTCCATGTTAAAATATAAAACAAAACAAAAAGCATACCTTTACAAAAAGATAAAGCAGGCAGGGGTCCACAGCAGACATAAGAGCTTCATTAGCCAAATGAGCCACCTGCGCTCTGCGCCGAGTACAGCAGGCCTACATTATGAAATAAGCTGCTGCTGATCTTTCTGTGCTCCGAGGAAACCAACTGCCTCGTCACTGTTGTGAGGGCCGGGGTGCCTTGTTAAAATGTTCTCCATCAAAGTTTGCTTTGAAGTAATAGCTGGCAGAAAACATAATGTGAATTCAACTTGACAGGTCTGTGGAGGAAAAAAAAAAAAGATGCATGGGAAAATGTGAATGAGGCTGTAGATGGAGGAAACTGGGGTAAAATGAGGTCTGAGTTCTTTTGTGAATTCGCTCCAGTGCAGAGAGCATTAAGAAGTTGTCTGTGTGTCTATTAAAGCTTCATATTTTGGGCTGTTATTTATTTTTTAAATCCATTTCTTGTACTTCATCTATTAAACTGAGAGATTTCATTACACAATCCAAATATGCAGACAGCCCTGTCTTGACTGTAAAGGAATTGGAATTTAAACTTGGACTATTGCCTCACACGAACACAAATCATTCTAACAAGAATTTCATTACAAATGAAGCCGCTTGTCTGAAATTTCATCACTGCTCTTGTTATTCTCAATGCCACAGTGAATAATATAGTGAGAAAACTCTGCGCAGGCCGTTTTGGTAATATATACAATCTAAAACTTTAATACTCCCGTTGTAAATGCTCATCAGAATGGCTGAGGATTTCTGACGAAGACCCATCCACCATTCCTTCCTGAAAAAAAACTGTAGTTCTTCAGTGCTCAAAGTCTAAAAGTTAGTTTTACTACCTACATCCCAGGCTCTAATAATAAAGTTCTCATTAGAATAATCCCTGTAGTAAAAAAATCTCTGCTTAATAAAGAGCAGTGAAACAAGCACATGCGATTTGACAGGGTTCATGTGTGTTCTGTCACTCTCCTGAATGCCTTCCTAAAACCTCCCCCACCTCTCGACCTGAGCACTAATTGCACTCAGGTGTGCAACCTGCAGAGGGAGCAGGAAGAAGGACGCGGACCAGGGCACGACTTTCAGACCCAGGGGATATTTTGGACTCACCACTTTCTCACAAATACATGTTTGTTAAACTGTGGTAGGAAAAAACCTGTGGTAAAAAAAAAAAAAAAAGTTCAAATCCAACTAACTGTGCACCCTCTCCACTTATCCTGGTGAGTTCTGTAATTTCAATACATGCACAGTGTGTTTTCTTATGTCAGGAATGCACAATCATACGTTCACTGGCTTTTATAATGAGCAGTGATAACAAACAGATGGCCGCGCTCCTCTTAAGCTAAGACGGACAAAACATCCTGGATTTCCACAGTGAAGTCATTTCGAGTCTTCAGACCATCTAACCTCAGTCTATCCAATGAGTAAAACTGATGAATATATTGTGTCTTTTTTTTTTTATGTGTAGCTACACTGGTTTTTATACTTTTAGGCTTTTATAGTTTCACAAGTTTTAGTTTGTTTAGCTTAATCAGCAAGTAAAACAACTGAATGGTCGACCAAGGAAAACCCTCAAGCCTCTTTGACTCTGGAGTTTCTCCCCTTCGGAGGGGAAATAGCACTTCAGTTGTTTTTTTTTTTCCTTTCACAATCACATGTTGAGAAGTCCTTAAAAACAGAGCCTTTCTTAAATGCATTTCAACTCGGTTTCAGCTAAACTTTTTTTTTGTTTGTTTGTTTTGCCTGTATGGGATCGGTTCCTCTGGAACTAGTCTTGCTGGTTTACTGTCTTCTCCCATTCGGTGGGCTTGGATTAGCTTCAGCCCCCCTCAGCTGGATAAAATGCTATAGGTGATGGATGGATTATAAAAAGTATGATCTTCAACAACCACTGCAAGTTACAGTTTTTTTTTCTTTACTTCTGAGAGGAACAGCCTCTTTGGGAGGCTCTTTTTGTGCTCAGTCACATCACTGACCTGTTGACACTTAACCTCATCAGTTTTCAGTTGATTCAACAGCTGAAAGATGTGAATCCATGTTTCACACTATCATCCCACACGCCAGTCATTTCTTCTGCTGAGATGTATTATGTAATATAATTGAATCAACATACAAACTCGGTTGCAATCACAAACGGAACCATTTTTTTTTCTTTTATTCTTATCCGGAGAATGTAGAATATTTGAATCAGAATGCTATCTGCCATTGTATCTGTCAGCAAGTATTTATGCACTGTGATTATAAACAAGTCCATATCTATTTCAAAGCAGTGCTGCAGTGAGGACGGTAGCAAACTTTGCAAGTCGCTTGTTGCCTTGATGTGGAAGAAAGAGAGAGGAAAAAAAAGATATGTGAGCTGCAACACATCAAGTATATGTCAGAAAAGTGTAATGTAAAGCAACCATCTGGACATGAAGGAAAATACATTTTTGAGTTAACGGTGGATAAACAAAAATAAATGTTTGAGTTGACAGTTTAGGAATTAAATGTTTATTGGTGGGTCACTGGGCTCTAGATCTAATTCCAGTAGAATGTGTGTGAAGGCTGCTTACATCTGAACAAATCGCTGTTCCGTCACAGTCCAAACAAAGAGACATTTAAAGGTGCTGTAGGCAGGATTTTGCTAGTCAATGCTAATTTTTCTGTGTTTTCTTTGGATTAAATGTTAGAGTATCCATTGTTAATCCTTTAGGAGTGTAGCATAATTGCACCACCGCGAGGGTGCAGCGTTTCCATCTGTCTCTGTTCTGAGCTGAAAAGGAATCTCGACAGCTCCAGGTGTGTTTGACCAATCAGAAGAGCCCCTGAGGCTCTAACCGTGATTGGTCGAGGGGCGTTCGTCCCACGTTCTTGTGGGAGGGGCTTAACTTGCGTAAGGGTGTGATGTCAGAGAAAACAGGACAGGATTAGCTGTGCTGGGTTTCAAATCACCATCTTAGATAGGTCAAATCGCCATCTTGCTTAGGTAACCCTAAGCAAGATGGCGGAGACGCCGAATCCTGCCTACAGCACCTTTAAATTCATAACTACAACCATTGTAGAGTTACCCAAGAATCTCTAATGCATGTAGCCAGAGTGGCATTCCCTGAAACTATTGAGGTTGCTTTTTCATACCTGTTGTGCTTAATTACTTCAACTCACTTCATCAGTGGCTGATACAGTCGAGTCTCATACTTTGATTTAAACTGTTTCTATGTTTGTCCTTTTATAAGGATCATGCTGTGCATACTGTTTCTTGTTAGATTTTCCAGCTATTTTTCGTTCGACTGCACAATAGTAGACAGTTTTTCATTAATTAAAGGCATGTTATTGTTGCTTTAATTTAATTTCAAATGATATCAGTGTCTAACAATAAATTGAGGAAATTATCTTTAGAAAATGCATGATCTACATAATCTCACCATCCTTGTACTCAATTAGACTGGATTAATTAAAAGGCTGTGGTAAATCACATACAAGTATGTGTAAAGTGATAGTTTATTCTAAGTTTTTTCTGTATTTCTGGTTCATGTTCAACAAATTAGAAATGACCTTTTCCCTTTTGGAGATTTTGTTTTGCTTCACTCTTACCAGTACTCTGACTGCTATTTCTGCCTCATTCTGTAGCCTGATAAAGGGATCATTTCCTGGTGAGAAATCTTGCCTTGCGCTGCTTTACACACTGGGTCCAGTGCTCACACAGGCTGCACTAATGGGAGCAGAAATTTGACTGTTTGCATTCTGTGGCACAGATGTTATGGGGTCTGTTTACCTGTCCCATCTGGGATCTGCGCTAATGTGGCAGCTTCTCGCAGTTTATGCAGCTCCAAGAAAGTGCCCCTAAATGGAGTTAAAAAGGGAAAAAAAAAAAAAATGTAATTGCTAACATCAGTCATTTAAAGCTTCTGGCCCCCTCCCACAGTGCCCTCCAGGGCTGAGTCCGATGAAGGATGGGACCGGGTGCTACGACCACCACATCGGCATCGACTGCTCCGACGGCTTCAACGGAGGATGTGAGCAGCTGTGTCTCCAGCAGCTGGCCCCTCTGGAGGACGACCCGACACTTTACAACATCCAGATGTTCTGCGGGTGAGAGCGGACACATTTTGTCATTTTGTTTTCCTGCGAATCTCACTTTTGGAGTTTTCACTGCTTGTGTGGCGTGCAGTCACACAAGATGCCATAACAGCTGTCATTACAGAACGCATCGTTTCACCTGTGTTGAGGGACAAACCACTGATTCTTTACTATTAAGTGACTGAAAAACAGTTAAGCAAGACATTAAGGTAATGTGTTTTGAAGTCACAGTTAAATATTCCCATAACTACAACTATTACTGTGAAAGTGAATTGTAAGTGAAAATAACAACTATCGTTAATTTCAGTTGGATTTGTTATACTTGATGGAGGATAAATTCTAAAAGACAAAAAATAATATATTGTGCATTTCCTCTACAAAAAAAAAACAGTTGTAAGGGCCTCAACCATAGCATTCAGTAAAATAAATATGGCTCAATATCATCATTTTTGGAGCATCTTCAGTCTTTGTCAGCACAGTTGATCTAAATTATTCTTGCATATTTTTTTCATCAGTTATTGTGATCTAGTTTATTTTCACATTTTTCACATCCACTATATTTTTCTTTCATTTATGTAAACAGTGCACCTTGTTGCACTGCCATTTATTATTTGACTTGTTTGATCGTTTGACAGTCTTTGCCCTGTGTGCCAATTTATTTAAATGTTTTTTTTTGATTCATCTCACACTTCACATAGTTTCTTTTTGCCCATATGTTTGTGTGTAGCTATGTGCATGTATGTTGCCTTGCACAGTACACACGTTATATTACCATAGGTGCCAAGAGTGAAATAGTGTTGCAATGCTTTTTGTACGATTTTATGAGTGTCTTTTACACTTCACAACACCACACTTGAGTCATTTCTACCTGTTTCCAACATTTTAATCATGATTCATCCACACATCTTCTTTTTCTTGTTTGTTTTTGCAGAAACACTGTCATTCAGTCACATTGCAGATTCATTCTTTTTTAAATTCACACAGATTCTATTACTTGGGAGACATTCACAGGTGCGCCCTAATAGGAATACTCATCACAGTCAAATGCTGTGATTTTTGGTCATTGCAGGCCTCTCATTTTGCCGTGGGTGTTAGGTAAGAGTAAGTCTTTAAGATTAATAAGGCAATTTAGATCTGTTCTCCTGATAGAAAATGGAGATGAACTGCTCTCTCTAGTCTCTCCTCCTCAGTAGCTGATTGAATCCTATCTCCTGTGGAGAAACAGTCTGCTATTTTTCGAACGTGTTTGCTTGTCTTGAATCACTGCTATGATGAGGACTCCTGTGTAATGCTGCACAATGCTGTTTAACATCTTCAGCTCACATTCAGGAATATAGCTGCTTTTGTCAGGAATACGATCATTAATACAATGTTACGGAAATGTCGAGTTTTTTTGTTTATTGGTGACATTTTCTTTGAGAAATATTTGTTACTGATGTAGATTATTATTTCAGATTATTGTGGATATTCTCCTCATAAATAAAGAAAGACATGAAAACCCCATGCTGCTTGCAATGAACTCACTCTCAGTCCAGTAAAGACAGATTCAAATCAAATAGACTTGTCCAGTTTGAGTCTGCATCATGTTGGCCTTCACGAGCCAAACTTATTTTTCCACCCAAAACTTCCCGGACAGTTTACAGAGAGAATTTCATTGGTGGTTTAGCTGACAGGTACGACATGTTGGACGAAAGTTGGAGCTGCTGAACGCTGGCTGTACGTCTTTGTGTCCGTCGATTCCTTCATGCTTGGGAACTGTCAGTGAATCAGTCTTTCTGCCGCGGAGGCAACAAAGTGGAACTCCTCCTTCAGATTAACAGGATGCGGAGGCGAAAGAGATACTGATGGAGGACGCTGTCGGAGTGAGATTACTTATTAAACATCGACCCATCGAGGCTGCCAGTGAGCGAAAGTTATTGAGTTTTGGACCTGTTAATTCATATTTCGTTTCAGGTTGAGTTCTAGGACAGGGTGTTGTTTCTTTGTAGATATGAAATTGGCAGAACATCTTTCCTCAGATTTCATACATCCATTTCAAATGTGGCGTGTCCAGTCTGTTGGCGAAATTATTTTGAACATGATGAGGAGGAGATGGATTTTGGCCTCTCCTGTGATTAGAATAATTCAGATAAGAGGTCAAGGAGGGCAGGATATAACTACACCTCTCTGGAAAATTGCACTCTTGCTTCTCCTGTTAAGATACTATGGTCAACTTTAGTGCGATGTGTCATAAGAAGTCTTGCTAAAAAGAAAAAAAAAAAAGCTTCTTGATCATCACCCGTGTGAAACATCATAATTGTCCACAAACATCAGTTTTCTAATTGAACACAACAAGCTGTTGTCATCTCAACATTGAACATGATGTTGCAGGCGAAGTATTTCATGTCCGATTTACATAAGCGGCTGATAAAAACTGCTGCTTCATTTAATTCTCAACAACAGCCTTTTGTTGTCCCTTTCCATAGTGCAGATGTGGCTAATCCGCCGCCGTTCCCATCAGAGACTGGCATTAGCTTTGCGACATTTGGCATCCAGGAGAGAGCTTCTCCTCGTGTAAATCCCTGACAGATTATCTTTCGCTCTTCACCCCCACATGACATCCCCCGTTCCTCTCCCTTCACTTTGTCTACCTTTGATTCCTTTCCCAGAGTATATTATACGCTGAGATGTCAAAACATCATCAATATGAAAGAACCTTGAGAGGAGTCTCACTGTTCGGATTCTGACTCTGTTTTTCTCTGAAATGGGGGATTTTATGTCAGTTAAGTGGAATTGATTCAGCTGGTCTTATTGTGAGCTGCAAGGTCGGAATATTTGGAACCTAGCAAAGATGCATTTGCTGATAACTGTTAAGTCATTTGCCATGTTGGTCTGAATTTAAGATGGGCTGTTTTTCACGGAAATGGATCACAAAAAGTGGGGTTGTCTAATGCTTGGTTTTTAAACTACAGCTCGCTGTGTTGCACAGAGTTCTGCATATCAACAGCATGAGGGCCTCAGACAAAAGAGGAAACATCCCTGGACACATGATTGAGCAGTCTAATGTCAGACTGACAAACTGGCCTCGTGTGTTGGTTTGTTGCCGTCAACAAGTTATTCAAAGGATGCAAAATGCTGCATGGCAGCGAGGGTGATGAGCTCCGGAAGGATCTGCCGGTGCCTGTTTGACATGATCTAACTGTATCCAGCAATGACACATTGGAGAAGTTTGCAAAGTTGCGCCTGTTTGCTCTATTTGTATAACTTCTGTTCCAAAAACATGCTAAAAACAGCAGTTTAATTCATTGTGTGTGTTTTTTTTTTTAATTTCTTGAGAAAGAGGACTGCCATAGCATGACATGATATACAGATGTAACAATTATCAATTTTATTTCTTCCAAATCAGTGTTGGAGCTCAACAGGCCAAAACCCATCTCAGGGTCTGAACATTGTTGGTGAAATGGAAAATAGATAAAACAGCAATTGGACATGCAGATCAGAAAAGCCATCTCAGTGATCCTTTGATCTGCTGTGTGATCCTCCATAATCATTTAAAACTCCCAAAGAGAGAGAAACATCCCATCATGTGGTTCACTATTTAAATGCTGATTAAACAGCAAAGAAAGCAGCACTTTAATTTGCTTTTAATTTGGTCCTTCCATAATTTTTATTTTGATGTCAGTAATGTCTGATCTGGAATTGATTGATGGATTGATATAGCAAAACAAAAATCAAATAAAAATAAAACATTTGGGTGACAAATCTGGGGCTTTTTGTTTCAGTTCTACATGAAGGTAGAATCGTAGGCGAGAAGTCTCAAATCCCTGACTCGGTGAAACGACAATAATCCCCTCTCACTCCAGGTGCATCGAGGACTACAAGCGTGGTCCAGATGGCAGGTCGTGCCTGCCGCTGTCTGAGGCCTGCACCGAGGGGATAGACTGCGGCGAGGCGGCCGACATCCCCGCCAACCAGACTGTGTTTGGAGACCTTTTCTACGGCTACAACAACCACACTAAAGAGAGCACCTCCGGACAGATCCTCAAGGCCACGTTCAGGTAAACACCCGGGCCGCCGGTGAAGTGGAGCATGTGGGACGTTTTTCTGCCATTTGTATGTCAGCAGGGAAAAAGGAGAAGGGGGGGCTTCGGGCCGGCTGGCTCCCACGGTGCTGATGCCGTCCAAGAGAAAACTGTTTCAGTCAGCATTTCGAAGGGTTGTGGAGGAAGCAGCCTGAAGAGGCAGATGTTTGCTGTGCTCCACACAAGTGAAATGTAAAATATTGGTGTAGGGCTCCAAGGACAAACGGTCCGTCGATACAAGCAAAACGAGCATCTCTCAGCTTGATGGAAGTCTTTCTGCCAAAACTGTAGCATCAGATTTACATACTTGCACTGTTAACTAGTTGATTAACATAAATATTATTTTGCAGTTAACCTTTTTACTACTCCTTCAATCTCAATATACGACTATAGAATTGTTAAACAATGCACAGTGATTCTGCACCTTGTTTTAGGACAGCTTAAACCTTGAAAATCGAGGAGTTTGATGCTGTAATCAGAGGCTGTTGTTGCAAATATGAACATACGAGTTACTTTTGTCTGTGATTCAGAGTTCATACAAATGAGGTTTGTGGAGCAACTTGACGATGAGCACAAAACTCTATTTCCTGTCCTTTGATTTGTTTACGTCAAAGAGATTGCGTCTTTATTTCATACCTGTGAGACACATTACGTTTAATTTACCAAAACTTTGCACCCAGTAGTTGATTGACAAAAATGGTTCAATATGCTTAAAAACTTGCTTCACCAGCTTGTTGTCCAACGTATCGCTGCCTTGTTTCTACATTTTTAGAAACGCTTTTCAGTATGACAAGTACAAACACAGGCTTAATGTATGTCCGTTATGCAGTCAGTTGAACAGTATATTCACACAGCAACGCTAGCATGACCTGCTGTGTTTGTGTCTGTTAATGAAAACGCAGTGCAAACGTGCACACAGATACACACAAACCATGATGGTTCTGCATCAGATTTTTTTTTCCTAAATTCTTTTTTAACTTTGATGCAGAAATGTTAGTATATGGTTATTATTAATGTAGTAACAAACAACATGGATGGGAAAACAGTTGAACAACCTGGTATAAGATTCAGAATTCTTAAATTGTGTATTACTTTGCAGAGAGGATTTCAATAACGTCATTGTTCTTCAGGTTCGTATATATGAGCAATCATCAGTGTCTGTCAGTGAAACTTGTTGACATATTCTCCTATTTGATATGAGACCTAATGACCGCAAATAGGAAGACATAAGGTGCTGAATATAATTTAAATCCCAAGCAATGAGGTATTTAGTCTATCCTCCAAAGGAAAATCTGTCTTACTGTTTTCCACTATGTTCATTTTCACTGAAAGTTGTATTTGTGCAATGTGATTTTCAAACCACCTGCAGTACATCTGTGTCTGGAGGGGAAACAGAAGTCACTCATACTGTATATCATTAGATAGTAAACACTGAACTGTAAATGTTTGTGTTTGGTTAATGTCAGTACTTCAGGGATTATCATAAAGCACACAGTACTTTTTTTTTTCGAAATATCAGACAAATGCTCAGGGGAAAATAACTGAAAGAAAAACAATCGTCTGTTTTTGAAGGATTATATAACAGGTACAAAGCGACACCACTGCCTGTCTTTCATGAGTTGCACATAGTTTGATGTGAATAGCAGAGTACATGGAAGGTGTTTAATTATCATTGTCTGCATCCTGAAATGATTTCCCCTGACCTCCGGAAGCCAGGAGGTCAGCTGACTCATCTGGAGCACAGGAATTAAATTTGGGCCGTGCAAGGAATCTTCTGCCCGGAGGCAACTCAGTCACTTAGGGATCTGCCGCTGGAGTCGTGGAGAGGAAGAGATGAGTGAGGCAGGAAAGTTAATATCATCAAGAATCTAAATCTCAAATGCTCTGATCTCATTTGAGCGTGCTCGTGAGTGGAGAGCTTGCTTTGAAGAACACCGAATGCTTCCTGTGCAGATGAGGTACTGAAAGAAGAAGGAAGTCTCTGTTGGGAGCCATGGCTAATGCGAGGTCTAATTATAACAGACTTATAAACTGAATTAAAGCTGACCAGGAGCCCGCGTGCTTATATTAGAGAGTGAATGTTTGAACGTAAACTGAACAAAAGTTGATGGAAGAGAGCAGTGTGATTCTACACCAAGGAGGAGTTTGGTGTTGGAATTTAGAGGTGAACTCAGTCTAAACCAGGAGCTACTTCAAATCCAGTAACACAAGTGAAAATAGAGAAAATGCTTGTTATGTGTGAATGTTAGCCGCTGGCGGTGCACGCCTGGTGCAAGCTGGTAAGTCTATCCCCAAAGAAACTAAATGTCAAGCTTAATGTTGGGATACAAGGATGCCTGATGTTTTTTTTTTTTTTTTTTTTTTTTAATCATTGCAGTGCTCATGCAACAGCTTGACAAATACGGTGAATGCTCAACGGATGTTCTAAAATGCATGCATTTAAAACGTTTAATAAATGTCTGTCACTGCAGAATGCAGTAATCAATAATGAAAATATACTAAATGAATAGAAATACAACATTAATTTACCTAATCTGTTATGTTGTACATGTTGTGTGATTCTCCTCCAAACCTTACACCTCAACTCTATCACTGAGTCTTACAACAGTGGGCTTGAATCTGAATGATAGGCATGAATGTACTGTTATTTTGATTATGGACCCCAGGAAGAATAGCCTCTACTTTATAAAGACCAATGGAGAATAAATAAATAACTCACAAAACAAGGTGTGTTTTGAACATAACTGAGTTAACGGGCTAGTCCACTGTTTGTAATTGACAATTTATCAGTCTAGCGCTCTGCTCAGGCTGTGTTAACTTAGTCAACGTCATTAAAAGTGCAGCAGTGCCGTGGGAGATATGAGTAAGCTCAAATAAGTCGACTAAGTAAACATGACTGTTTTATGAAGTTGGGGCTCCAGGGCCCACAGACAGAGATTTAACATGTGGAGACGGCCAGAAGTCGATTTACTCTTGTATGAAGCACATTGATTTGTGCAGTTCTTTCATTCTCAACTGTCCATCACTTAGTTTACGCTTTGATCGGTGTTGTATCTTAAATGTGGTTAGTTACTACTGTCACTGCAAAAATGTACCTGGTGCAACAATGCTGGCCGTCAGGATCTTTCAGCATGCTGTTTTTCATGTTTTCCTCTCTGACTGCAGTTTCATAGCATATGAAATTAGTTCTCTCCGTGTAAATAAAGTGGACTGTTGGTCTGACATAAGTTCTTGCAAGATTTCACATTAAGATCTTTTGAGATAGTTGATTTGATTTCTAGCACTGTATAATAGACTTGGATTGGGAATAAGATAAATAAAAGATGAAGATGCTCGCTGTATTATTTGAAAGTGACTGAATGGTTTGCAGAAACAAACTTGAACAGCAATAATATGAATCAAATACACAGAGTTTCAAAATGGAAAGTGATTGAAGAGAGGATGAATCAGTATTCAGTGTGATTCTCCCTCACCTTCCGAACAGCACCACCTCCTCTCAGTGCACTTGCTCACATGTTTTGAAGGAAAACAGCAGGAGTTGAGACCATCTCATGAGGATGCATGTTTGCTTCAATCCTTCTGTCTCTTCGTGTAATCTCAAACGGGCTCCATGATATCTCGGCCCTGTGGGTAATACCACCACTTCCTGAACTGCTTCCTCTTTACACAGAATGGTTGGTAATAACGTTGGCTGAGTGCTAAGTGTTGGGTTTTTTTTTTTTTTCAATCTTTTTTTCAGCTCTAGAGCAAATTTGTAGCCAGTCAGACGCCTCACCGTCGATATAACATGACGGGTACCTATCACCTTTTCACATCTGCTCTCAAATGTTGCACAGCTTGTGGTTATCTTTTAGTTTACTGGGAAGCAAAGTAATGTGACGCTTGTGTATGCTGAGAGCCTTCAGATCTGTACACTGGAATTTTTGTCTTGTGTGACTACAAACCTGAAGTCACCTTCAGGGTTAATCAATGTGTGTTGCTTTTTAAACATCTCTGACAGATACTGACTTGCAGGAATTAGATTAATTGATCAATAGTACTAATTTAAAAATGACATGCTGATTATCGGAGTGTGATTTTAATTCAGGCACATGTCAGTGCTTTTTACATTATGCTTCATTAAAACAGATTGATAAGACAGTTACTGAAATGAAAGTAAAAAGGGTGTAGAGTATGTATAGATAAGGTTAGTGTCATGTCTCAACATTAATCATGGTAATATAATATATTTTTAAATTTAGCTTTTTTTCTACCAGACTGACTTGTTAAAAAGGATTTCACATATGCAAGAACCACAGTATTAATTGTGGGGTTACTTTAAATTGGTACAGCACTGAGGAAGAGTGTCATTTCTCTGGCAAACCCTGACCTGTACCGCTGCAGATTTCTTGCCTCTTGCTGTAATTCCATGTTTTTTTTTTTTTTTCTCGCTCTCTCTCTCTGATTCTGTAAACAGCTCTTCACTCGAGCTGAATCTCTTTATCAACCTCAGCCTCCATGCTAGCCAGACAGAGGCAGTCAGGATCAAAGTGTGCGGCACAACCAGATGCAAAGAAACTGTTCAGACTGGAAGATTTACTTCCTCCTAACAGCCAATTAGAGATACAAAAGTGCAAAGTTGCAATGTACAGCCTTCAAGAGTCATTGACTTAGTCATTGCTAAATAAACGACGCAGTGACCCGTATCCTCGCATATCCTTTTTAGACGTACTGTTGCCCTTGAGAAAAAAAAAAAGAGAGAGAGAGAGGGGAAAAAAAAGAAAACAAGCAGGGAGATGCAGGGACAGAGGGAGGGAGAGCAAGCAAGCCTTTATGTGATGTTCACTGGCACGTCTTCAAAAAGCCCTACCCCACTGCTCGAGGGTGACACAAAGCATCTGTCACCACCGTTCAGTCAAAAGAAGAATTCAAAATTTAATATTGTTTAACCATCAAAGGAAGTTTATTATTTCTGCTTTATTCCTGACTTCAAACATACCGCCATCCTTGCCTTTTGTTTCGTCCATCTGCTGTTGAATTGAACATATATCCTCCCGTCTTTCTTCCCCCCAGCCAAGGGTAAACTTCCTTACCCTTTCTTTTATTCTTCTGACAACAACCTCACAAAAACTTCCTCTCTCATCCGCAGAAAGTTGGGAAGAGATGTATACAGAATCACCCAACTCAGTGTTTTAGCACTTAATGTTTTATTTATTTGGAGAAAAAGGCCCCTGTGAAAATGTTTCTCTATGACTCATGCAAGTTTTTTTTTTTTCCTTCTTCTTCCCTTGACTGTTTTCGAGCTGCAGTAGACAGAGAGGGAATAAAAGCAAAGCAGCAAGTGGTTTTAGCAGGTGGCCACCAACATAACACACACACACACACACACACACACTCAGTGGCACACAAAATTGTCCTGGGTGCTCAGGTATGAATGTCCGCTCTCACACTCACCCATACACACCTCGCCATAAGTCCTTTCAGCTCTGTCCCACAAGAGCATCAACACACTCAGACACACACAGACTCACAGAGCTGGTTTGATTCAGTCTGCCCAGTGTGGCTCCCTTGTGGTCTGTTTTTGAAGCTCACCATCCCTGAAAGTCTTTTCATGTTTTTTTTTTTTTTTTTGAAAAGGGAAATACCCCACACTCCCTCACCCTCCTCATGCAGGTTGTTATTATAATTTCAAAAAGACACAAGGTTTTTTGTTTTTTGTTTTTCTTCAAAATTCTGGCTGATTCACCGTCGCTGGCAGCGGGCCGCCGAGCCGCAGGATGATTCCAGTGACGAAGCAGCGCGAGAAATGGGCCCCCGCCCAGGAAGGAGGTCCGATCACAGCGACGTCTCGGGAGCACCGGAGCACGATATGATCTGGGTTCAAATTACGGCGCTCGGTGACAGGGTCTCTATCTTCCTGCCTCTGTGGGAGCCGGTGGACTCCAGTAATGAGATGTTAAAAAGCTAACCTCCTCTCATTACTCCCAACACTGTCCTCCCTCTCCTCTCCCCCCCTCCCCTCCATTCCTCTCACACACGACAAGCTCAGAGCAGGTTTTAATGAATATTTTAGTGCCCTTTGTTCTCATTCAGCTGGCTGCTCGGGATCAATGATTAAGACCATGCTCCCTCCTAACAACCCCACCAACTATGTGCTTTTTTTTTTTTAATCTTTTACTTTTCAACTATCATCTTTCCGTACCACACCTTTAGCATGATGCCCTCAGGAGGAATGCTTTCATTGACTCAGTTAATTAAAATATGAACAGTGTTTGTTGTAGACTAATGGAGACGGTGGGCTGGGAATGGGGCGCTTTTAAGCCCCCGGATGTGTTATTGATGCTTATTGAAGCACATAGTGAGGAAAAAAAACAGTGAAAGGATTGTTGTCGTAAATCAAAAGCACCCTGGTGTTTGGTTACATTTCACATTTCAATAATTCATCAAACAGGTGGCTACTTCACTGCTGCTCCTACTCCATAAAAAAGAAGAAGAAAAAAAAAACCAGTCTTCAGCAAGTTTTGTCAGTTGAACAAACTTTAAGGGAGAAAATGAATCATGACATCCTTACACTGCCAGATGGCTGTTAAATGTTACATGTCATCCTCCAAACAAAATTAACTGCGAAAATTGTCAGACATCAATGCAGTGATAGGACACACATAATCTGCTTAGTATGCAGAGAGAGAAGAAAAATAACAGTTAATAACACATCTTCTGGGGGGGGGGGGGGGGGGGGGGGGGTTGATTCAGTGTTGTTTTTTTAAGTTTCTGCACAGCTTAAGTGAAGTTACTTTAAGCAGAATTACTTTTTTTGAAATTCTAAGACAAAGTTTACAAATGCAGCAAGGTAATAATGAAGCTGTTTATTAGCAAAAATAGTCAAATTCAAAGATTATGTTTTCTGTGTGTGACCTACCAACCCATCTGTTGACTGGTTGACATCACAATATTTCGTCATTTGCTTAAGTCTGCGCAGGGGAAAGTCATGGAAGCCCGTCACTCTGCCGTTCCAGGGTAGTGACAGTTTCCTTGCATAACTCTACACCGTTAATCTACTCAACAGGCTTGATCTGTGCTCGCCCACTCTTGTGCTTCACCACTTTACAATGCATTTATGAGCCTGATTTGCTGCTAATTGCCACGGCGCCCATGGCCATACTATGACCACTGACATAAAATATCATTTGATGGCTGATCACTCAACACGCGTCATGCCACTGGCTTCTGTTGTTCTCAAGCTGTGTCTTTCCCAAAGGCGCCGGTTTGCGATCTGTAAATATTTGTGTATTCGTTTTTTTTTATGTCCACAGCTCAGCCTCAGAACACTGCATGGATCAGATGGTGCATTATGCATGGTGCATATTAGCAGGGAAACTGATGACTGAAGTGTGAACCATTAGGACCTTTCATGTGTTTTTAATGGTCGCTTGCCTTACATATGTTAAACACACTCGGCTATTATCACTTGTTTTAAATGAATAAACCCTCGTCGTGAAAGAGGCTGCAAACGAGAAGAGCATCAATTTAATCCGATTGCGATACTCCCAGGATCCATTCAATAACTATTGCCAGTTACTAGCGGGAAATACTCTGAGTACAGGAAGTGGTAATTTGAAATTAGATACTCAGTCAGGCGTGTTTAGGCTCCCGGAGTAAATAGATGGATGCTCTGGTCCTTAGGGATTTTCTTTTTTCCATCAGGCCAGACTCTTGGGTAGCTGGTCTTTGTGTTATACAGTACATCTGCAGTAAATCTACATTTAGATTTACCAAACCCAGTCTGGGGTCCGAGACCCTTTTAGTGGCAGGAACATGATAATGCTCATGATCCGCCATCTTTCTGTTTATGGCATACGACACACATGATTCTGTTGCTGTTCATTTCAGCATTACCACTCTGTTTTCTGTCTCAATACCCTCTTTTAAAGCTCGTCCAAACTCGTAAGCTCTTCTAAACTGGGAATGACCGAATTGATCTTTGTCTTTGATTAAGCATGTAAAGAACCACGAACCCTTGTTGGCCGATCCAAATGGTTTTGTTTCCAAGTATGTCAGTGAATCACATATTTCATTAAGAAATGTGTATTTGTTCATCTTATATCATGGATCCAATCAAGTGTTTTATTTAAAAAAAACAAAAAAAACAAAAAAAACACCTGTTATCAGGTATTATTTAAAGGTCGCTCCCAAAATTCAGATTTTTTTTTTTTTTTAGAGTCAAAATAAATGATAGTTATGACCTATGTAGATCTGACCACATGCAATTTGTCAGTTATAATCTTTAAACCAGAGCAGCATGCGCCTTTCATTAAGGTAAAGAACTATGAACTAAAGAACTTTAGTTTTTTTTTTTTTTGTTTTTTTGTTTTTTTTTTTATCTTGATGCTTCTAACTTTGTAGTCACTGGAATTTCTGAAAGTCCTATCTCAGATGTCTTCTCAGATGATATATCAATACTTTCGGCTACATAAAAGTAGCCAAAAGCAAAAAGCTAATTAATACAGCTTTAAGTGACTATATTTGATATATTAATTGCCTCTTGCTGCCAAATACATCCGTCAATGTACACGGTATCCTTGTTCGTTTATAAATTATGAGTCTGGCGTCGACATAATAAGGACTATGGATTCTTATAAGAGTAAAATAAAGATATATTTTCATCTGCTTTGCTCCTGAGACTTCTGAATGACTTCCGCTGATTTATTGAAGCCATTCTGTTGTGGAGGCTTGTTTCGAACCTCGCTGGCATGGAGACAAGTGATGATGGAGTGGACCAAATGAGCGAGTTCAAGCAAGAGTCACTCGCAGCATCAGACAAATGAGAACAGCAGCTCTCAGAGTGAATATGAGTCACTTTGCGGCAGAACAATCAACATAATGAAAAATGACGTGCTTAATGTGACACTTTGTCTTCTCAGTACGGAGCACATTCCTGCATAATTGTTTGTATGTATCGATTTGCCCTGAATGATTTGTTTGGAGTTATTGCACGTGTTACAGTCTGCTTTTTTTATTTATCTGTCTACAGTCTGTCTTTCCAGCATTGGAACGTCTTTGCTTCAGCATCTTCTTGCTTTTAAACTTCGCTTCATGTTTTACTGGCAAAACAAAGTTGGATGTGTTTTAAAGAAAAGCAGGATGTGGAGCTTGTTGCTTGTTGGATGTGCTTGTTACGGTGAACTGAGGATGTTTTGAGCTCGATGCACAATTATGACTTTTTGCAACATTTACTTCATATTTGAAGAGCACAGTTTATTTTTCAAGTATGTTTTCTAATCCAACATATTTGGTCGTCAAGACACTCATCAGCTGTGTGCACGTTAATGCACCAGCCTTTATCACCATTTCTGTCAATTCTATCAAAAAGAAGACAATAAATATCATTAGTCATCACAGAGGTTGTTCTGCACGACCACAGCGGTCCTCTTCACACTCGCAGCCGTGGCACAACGTGGCTATTTATGGCATCTCTAGTGTCAATTATTCATCACACGCAACTGCAAAACCCTCCGGCAATGATACCTTCATCATCATCATCATCAAACTTCAGACGGATAATTAACAATGTAAGGATAAAATCTTAGCAGCCGCCGTTTCAACGGCGAGCTGGGAAAATGGTGATTGTGAGCACGGAAACACGAGCACGATGAAACAGAACCGCACCTCCAAGTTGATGCAAGATCAACACCGAGCACATTAAAGTGATTGAAATTCATTGTCTGCCGCGCCTTTGACTGACTTCTTATAAATTACTGTAAAAACTTCAAAACATCGTATCCCATGCTCACAGTCAGCATAAACAGGCGGTGAAAAATGACTGATGACCTGAACAAATATTTCATTATTTAGATTTTGTCTGTCAACTTGCTTTTGAAGTATGGCTGAGGCAATCCCATTGCCACTGCATATATCTACTCCAAATGTATGGTTTTTTATTTGTTGTTTTTTTTTTAATCTGGCCTCAGGTTGGAACACAGAAATGACATTTACATTTTAAGTAATAGATTTGTCTTTATTATGTAGCAGGTTAAGGTTTTGAAGTATAAGTACTGTGCACGTCCTTATACAGAAAGACGTTTTGTTCCACACATTGTTAATAAAGCATAAACCTGAGCTAAATATCTGAGGTCACAGTCACATTGTCTTCCATTGGTTCATTTGCTGCTTTATTATAATAAATTATCATAAAAAAAGCAATACTAAGAGAAATGGTCCATGTGTGGCAAGTTTTAGCCTTTGTGTCCTCGAGCTAGGGCTGCACAATTAATCGAATTTTGATCATGATCACGATTTTGGCTGCTGCGATTAAATTTAGATGATCGTCGCGATTTTTAAATTGAAAAAACGGGCTCTGTTGCGTGTCAAATCAAGCACTTTTTTAATCCAACAATCAGCCAACCACCAGGGGGCGACCTGAGCCGTGTAGCTCCTGCTGCCTTCAGGGACACTCTGTAAAAGTAGCTGCTGATGGACGCCACTGCAGTGTCTCAGTCAGCTGTTAGCTTAGCTGTTAGCCACCGATGAACTAGCTGGCTTTGAACGATTCCTTCATGCTCAAACATCAGTCGATGGAACGCATCTCAACTTCTGTACCGGTGGAAAGAAGATGTAAACGCTGAGCGTCTCGGACAGAACGGGAAAAGCTGTTATTGACGGACAGTTCAGGATGTGAGCGGCGTAGCAGCGGCTTGGAGAGAAAGAGGGAATCATTGTTTTGGTAGGTTTCATTTCTGGGTTTAGCGTGGCTGTTTACTGTTCTCTTGCTGTTTTATCTTCATCTTGTTGTTCAGTGATCATCGTGTTGCTCTCAGGGGTTAGAATGCAGCAAGTGACGGTCGCTCAGCTGTGAGGCGTTCAGGTTCCAAAGTCATAATCCGGCTCTTTTCAGAACAGAGGTCTGGTCAAACGTTTGTAAAAACTCAAAGTCGGCGCGTCTATATGTTCGTTTCTAAGGGAAAGCGATCGTTCACAACATTGGCATGGTTCTAAATAGTTGTTTGGATTCTAATTAAAACATCTTCAATTATGTGCGCATGCACACCAGACTTCGCTGAAGTGCTGAAGACGCACATCTTCAATTTGACACTTGTTTGTTTAAAAAAAAAGTGCAATAAAAAGGTATGTTTTACATAACATAATGAATAATCGTGATGAATTATCGTGATTACAATATTGACAAAAATAATCGTGATTATCATTTTGGCCATAATCGTGCAGCCCTACCTCGAGCAGTATATCTTTATCCCATTACATCATCATTCCAGATGATTTTATTTCCTTGAATCTCTCCTGAGTTTATCGCTCCCTTTCTCAGGTCTTCCTCCTCTCTGTTACCCGACCAAATGCTCGCATATCCAAACAAACTGCCCCTTTCTGTCATTTCTCTCTTCACACCAGGCAGAAGAACTTTGCCCGCGGCATCGAGCAGCAGCTCCCAGATGGCATGGTGGTGGCATCGGTGCCAACCGAGGTGCAGTGCCACGAGGAGCTGTCCGACCCCGTGCCTGACCCGGAATACCTCACGGGTATGAAACCAATTTTCATAAATCACTGTGTTCGTTTCATGCGGCATTTTATCACTGGTGTATCTGTATGTATGTATGTATATATATATATATATATATATTTTTTTTTTTTTTCTTTCTTTTTCCTCATCTTGATAGTCTGGATTTTTGTGGCATCCAGCTGCTTGCTGTTACATTTCATTCAGTTCATTTTTCACGTCTTAATTTTATATATATTCCATAGGCCATGCTTTACTGCATCACAGATCATTGGCGATGTTATTCCAGTAAAAGTTTAAGATAAAAGTAACCTAAGGTTCTGTTCCTTTAGGTATGACATTTATTCTATGAAGTTTTTAATACTCAGGTGTCTCTAAACAAACACAAAAGAAGTGTATTGAGATCCTGTCTGACACTCCAATCAACACAGTGGCACAAAGCTTCTTTTACATATCTAGTCTGAAGGGACTTCATTTTAAAATCATCTTTGACAAATATCTAATTTGGCTCAGTTGTTGACTCATGTTTTGTTGACTTCAGCGGGTTCTTTCATACAAAGGTCCTTTTTTAATGTCAGGTTGTGTGAGGGTTTTCTGATTAGTAGAAACTCACATGAGCTTTGCTTGTTTTGTTATTTTCAGTCCTTTGTTATCGACTGTGATATTTGAGGTGAACATTTTCATGCTCCTGATTTGGAGTGAATTCAGATCTTTAACATGGTGCTTTGGGATATTGACCCACCCTGCAGATTTACTGAGGCAGAACATGCTGGACTGTGTTTCATTGTGTTTTGTTAGCATGGTATTTAGCATTGGCTATAGGGAATACTTTGAAAAAAAAAAAATCAAGTCAGCTTGTTGAGCTTTAAGCTCCTTATTGAACAGCTCCTCCAGAATCATTTACAAGTATTGCATATGTATTCCCTCCGATAAACAATGATGGCTTTCTGCCACAGTGGAAAATGACAGCGAACACGCAAAATCCAGACAATTATATCACCAGTGTACATTGTCATTCTCCAAAGCTTTCCTCACAAGCCACACAGAATCGTCAGCTCTCAATCCAGCTCAGTAATGAACGTGAAGGGAAAATAGGAAGGACATTAGCGAAATGATTTTTCATGTGGGAAGTGAGTGAGGGAACGGGGGCAGCTGGGTTGTGCTGCTGCTGTCGGTACTCATTAGTCCGTGGTATGAGAAGCCATCTCCCTGTTCTCTTCATTACCAGCGCGGCACATGGCAGCGGTGTTTGAACAGCACACAACCGGCCAGTGTGAGACAGCTGCCGTTAACTCAGAGAAAGAAGAAAAGAAAAAAAAAAAAAAAAAAAAAAAAACTCGTTGTATATCCAGTAATTTCAGAAGGCCGAAAATGTGTACCGTCCATCTGGACACCTCATTATCCGCAAAGTTCGACCTCTTCTCTTTTTTTTTTTATTTTGTGTGACATTTTAAAGCTCTAAATGTTTGAAATCATGCACAGCAATCATAGACACAAGTGTTTAATTTGCAATGGAAGACAGGAAAGTTTGTCTTTAAAGAATCACTCCATTCTGACAGAAGCACAAAAAATACACTTTATATTTTATAAGTGCTGGAATTCAACTTGCAGAACATGATGGAACTTTTTGAAGAGCCATTATTTGAAATGTAGGGATATCATCCCCTGCCTGCATAGGTAATAACCCTTTTTCTCGTGTTTTACTCCAAAAGGGGGTGTGAAATTAATGACGTTTCAGCATATTTCATAGGAATGCTTCTCTCAGGCAGCCTGCTAGCTAAGCTCACCCCTGGCACCTCTGTAACTTCCTTTAAATAGCCTCGCAGTGTCGCAGGCGGCAGATTGCAGGGTGGGTTTATCACTCGTTGTTGATATAACAGCAGAGATACAAGGCCAGTCGGGGCGCCAAATCAAAACGGCGGCGTCCGGGGTTACGTGCGAGGTGATCGACAATCAAATGCAACAGTGATTCCAAGTGTCATTTATGTGAAACTTCAGAGGATATTAAAACCGTCTAATCTAAATGGATCTTCTTCTGTCATGTCCCCGAGCCCCCTGGCCCCTCCCCACCCCTGCTTACGATCCTCTCTCTGTACTCCTGCCCGCACAGCTCAAATCTTTTTATCCCTGCATCGCCCCGGGGTTCACAGTGCACTCGGTCCAGAGCCGAGCCCACCACAGCCGCATTTTTCCTCTGGTGCCTCGGCGTCGGGTCCTGGCAGCCACGGGCTTTATTGAAGAGTAATATCATGAATGGAGATATCATTTCAAAGGATTCAGCAGGGTGCCATAGAAGCTCACAGTGTATTCCGGAGCACAGTGCTTTCCACTCTTTTTCCCCACAGATTAGAGAAGGGAACTGATGCCTGATGCTAGAGGGACTGTGGAAAGTACAACATGGTGGTCCAAAGGAAAGGATGTAGGGGAGTCTGAATCCCTCATCCAGAGAGCTTAGGCCCTGACGTCATGGCCGATCATCTTCCTGTGTATTTCACATTTCAGTGGAAGGGGAACATTCTAAAGCATGATTAAACTGCAGTATTAAAGCGATACTTCAACATTTTGGCAAATTGGCCCATTTAGCTCAATTAATTAGTCATTTCGAACAGCATACTTACTTTTTTTGTGATGGCGAGCTATTGTTTATCCAGAGGGGAGTCAGGGAAGGTTTTCGGGATGGACACAATGGAAGTGAATGGTATTTTTGGTTCCCCTCGTCAAACTAATCAAATACAAAATCCAACAACCCCAAAACACTTTGGTGGACACGTTATAATCCGCACATTCACTACGCTGTGAAATATTAATGCAAAATTACCAGATTGAGTTGTTTATGTGAATATTGCTAAGACGGAACTACTTACTAAATATGGCGTCTGGGCGTAGTGATTTCAAAAGAAAAAGTAGTTCCCGGTATTTGCTTCAGTGTCGTAACGCTACACTATTATTTGTTGGTGTTTCACAGCGTAGTGAATGTGCGGATTATAACGTGTCGACCAAAGTGTTTTGGGGTTGTTGGATTGTGTATTTGATGAGTTTGACGAGGGGAACCAAAAATACCATCCACTTCCATTGTGTCCGTCCCGAAAACCTTCCCCGACTCACCTCTGAATAAACAATAGCTCGCCCTCACAAAAAAAGTGAGTATGCTGTTCGAAAAGACTGCGCTAAATGGGGCAATTTGCCAAAATGTTGAAGTATCCCTTTAAAAGTAATAACATATATAAATACATAGGACATAGTTGCCAAAAAAGGGATGGTAAAGAAATGTCTTCCCCACTGCTTGAGCAGAACCAATGTGCTTTACAATGCTAATCACATTCACCCAGTCACACACACTCGCATATGAATGGAGGCGACTGCCATGCAAGGCGCTCTATACTTCTGTTTGGAGCAGTTTGAGTTTCAGTGTTATGCTTAAGGACACTTCGACATGTTGGAGATGTTGAATTGAGAGAAGGCCATTGATAGTGTTTTTCTAATCTAAATAAAGTTAAGCTGGATAAAAAAAAAAAAAAAATATATATATATATATATATATATAAAATTACAAAAAAACCTGTACTGACATATATCCAGCTAGATTCCTACAAGTACCCAGCTTTACAAACATTTTAAAATAATTTGTTAGAAAATATAAGTTTCACAATGTGCACAGCGCTGTAAATAAATGTTATTTTCACAAACAATTCAGCGTTTACACCCTCTCCAGCATCGCAAGTGGGTAATGAATGAATGCAGAGTGTCTCACAGCTTTAGTCAGTAGGTGAAGAGCTCAGTGTCTGACAGCCGCTTCACAACACTGCTCTGCGTCGGCTGCGTTGGACGGCATGAGGAAAGAAGGCACCACCCTGGAGCTCTTTCATATTTAAGATGTTTCTCAATAAACTGACACACTGTTCCATTGCCCTGTCAGAAATGATGCAAGTATCATATAAATGCCTCACGAAAGCTGACAAGCAATCACTCAGTCTAAAAATGCACCGTGCGGTGCTTCAGGCAGAACCAATGTGTTACATAGAAGAGTTCACATTTGGGCCGTATACTTAGTTCTACACAAAGAGTAAACAAATTAAGGGAAACACTCTGTAATAATGTGCAGTTCAGAGCCCTGGAATACGCATTGCTGTGCGTTTGGTGTTTGTGTGTGGGCTCCAGTCATTTTTGAGTCATGGTAAATAATTTTGTGGTGACTACATTGTCTGGGTGTTTGCCAAGATTTTTGTTGGATACATTTTTCTCCATTTGCCAGTTACTCATTCAGATCGACCCCATCCTTCTCTTACTCTGCCTTGTGTATTTAATTATATTCATCAGAGATTCCTTTATACCTGATGATTTGTTGTCAGCCCGGTGTGACTTTTCTGTTTTCTTGTGTTCTCTTAAAGCCACTGAATTACAGTTTTCACAAGAAGGTTTTTCAAGCTTTCTCCTCAAAGTATTTAATAACCATCATGTTTGGAGTGGAACCAACCTCCTTGTGGCAGATTGAAAAATTATTTTTTTGCTCTCTCTCTCAAGGTGAAGAGCTACAATATCTGACTATTTTTGGCTGTTTTTATTAATTATATATGCTTTACTTGTTTAACACTTCCATATATTGGATTATGCCTTGTTAATTATGTTCATCGTACTATTGTCATTTCTGAATTGACATTACCAAGGCTGGAATTATTGTTTTGCTGTGATGTGATTGCCTGTCTTGATAAATTAGACATGCAGGGTTCAAGTTTTTTGGTAATGCATTCATGTTTTCAGTGTTTGTTGTTTGATTACTTTTTTTCCTCAATATTTAAGGGCTTCATCAAGACTATAACAAGGGATTATGCATATGTAAGGTCATACTCCCTTGTTGTCATAAGTGTGTGTAATTAGTGCTTTTGACTTCAGATGTGTTTATATTTTTTTGTTAAATTACTGATCTGACTTTAAGAGAGGGCCGTTGTATGTCATTGTGGAATATGAGTTGTTGAGCACGTTGGAGCCTGCATATTTCATGGATATCAATATTGCATAAGAAACTGTTTGCTGCGAAGTTGCGAGTGTGATGGAGGCTATCCACTCTGCAGTTTCACTCAGCTCAGACGGTGGATGGGCGATCGTGACGATATCTGTCACTGAGGCTTAAAATGTGTGCAGTACAGTGAAAGAGGTTTGTGGATCGCCAGTGTGGTGCGACCATCAATACAGACAGCCTGCATTAGTTGTCTAACAGTGTCAGAAATTCCACGATGGAGTACTCACTTCTCACTCAGCCACTCACCACCACCACCTACCTTCTATATCTATTCACCAATCAATCAAAAATAAAGTAATATAATCCAGTCATCAGTGCAGTGACAGGTTTTATTGGGATCGAACACAACATGGAAAAGTGTGTGACATTACAAAAGAGGGCAGTCGTGTGGAGTTAGAGCTTCTATCAGATCCACAGAAGTCTGACAATGCAATGCCATCGTCCTTCTAATCAAAGCATGACACCAACATGTCAATGGATGTGACCTCCGAATTCAGTGGAGGTTGACATTGTGCAAAGATCACACCCAAATTTGTGATATCCATGTCACACAGTGTGTGAAGTAAAACATGCAGTGCTCACAGTTTCCCTATAAACCATCAGTTTGATCCAAAAAGACACAAGAGAAACACTGGCGGCATGCTTATTGACTGTATCTCTCCGCACATGTCCTATTTCAAATGGGGCCTCTCGCCTAACTGAGCAGCATGTGTGAAACCGATTGCTTTTCATTCTGGTGCCAGCGTTAGCGGGTCTGAGCAGCCAGCATGGGTGAGACACTCATATCTGCTCCTGCCTAATAGAATAGTCCTGTATGGAGCCATTTTTCATGCACAAGTGGCACAAATCGACCTGAGAAGGTCAATTTCGATAAATATTGATATTCTGTGACTGAGGTTAATAATTTACATTTCACTATGTTTTGAGTCTTTGTTTATTTCAAAAGAATATTTTTTAAATGATTTTTAACCAGAGTCATGCCTCTGCCGCTTCTCCTTGCTATGAATTTAAATTTCGCTTCATAATACCACTATTATTTTCTTACTTGCACACCCTTGTACATTTAAATTGTAATACCAGTTATCAATATTACAGATCAGTGCTGTCAGATCTCGATGACAAAAGACCACTAGTCTGCATCCCACGTATACTTTCCAGCTTAAGCACACTGTTATCTCATATTTTTGTGTGAAAACCTGAAACACTCATTGCAATCAGGTGTGTTGAAGTAGAGAGAAACCGAACCCGTGCATCAAGATTCGACATCACCCCCGATAATCGCAGTCGACGAAAGATACTGTCAGCAGCAGCACATTTGCAGTAACTGCTGTTATTTGGACACGGTTTCACCAGACATAACAGTTGGTTCAGTCATGTGTTGTGAGGTGGGTGGCATACCCCATGGCGTATGGACACCAAATTCAAATGTTGTTTTGCTTGCAGGATTATAAGTCAGATCAAGTGGACTAACCCGGTCAACAATGCTTATTTTTGATTGAATTGGAGTAGAACAGGTAAAATGTACTTTAAATGTAAATCTGTAGATTCTCATAGTTATTCTTTTTGGCCTTGTGTATCAAACAGCTAGAAACCGCCAATTCTTTCAGATAGACAAGATTAAATAAATGCCATCCAGAACAGTAAAAAAAACACTATCATGATTTTTTGGAAACTCATTCTATGTGGCACAACAAATTTTCAGGTGTCTGAACTGATTAAAAAAAGCACATGCATGATATACCGGTGTCCAAGTTTCCGCAGGTATGCCCCCGCTCCTGCAGAGGATTGCAATATTAGAATTGGCATCGGATGCTGGATGAAGCACATTTTCATCCAAAAACTGTTCTGAGCAGAAAATTTTTTTGAAGCCAACAACTGATCTGCTGCCAACATAATCATCGAGTCAATGGTACTGATCAACAGTCTCATCACTCCCTGTGTGGATCTATTATGGTTATTATGTTCTACGGGGCAGTAACAATTTTACTTACTGGCCCTTAAACAGATGGCCCGTCATACGCTCATCGAATTTTTTTTTTTTTTTTCTCGAACATTTGCCGCTTTTCGGCCGTGCGGCAGCAAGTTGTGTGAAAGGCAGAGGGGAAAAACTTGTTTCAGCTTAGAAATGTTGGCTGGGAAAGCGGTGGCACCAGCCACAGGAAGTCACTTGGGGCATCTTCTCACCTTACTGCACCTGTTCTCTTGGCCCGCGCGTTTCCAGCTTGTGCACAAACACAAGCGTCCAGCACAGTGCTCCACAGCCCGAGCCCGCTGGCTCGCCGCCACTGCCGCTCGTCTCCTGGCAGACCGTCGGCATGATCACTGCGCCTGCAGTTAATTGCAAAGCTTAGGTAATTGTCCATGGGGTAGACAGACGTGCAGGGGTGGCGTCGGCAAGAGGAACGTCTGTTGAGCCGCGACGAGCGCGCACCACCCCTCCATCCCTTGCTGATTCGGCCAGGTTTTGGTTGCTATGGTCAGTGTATTTGTCACAATGTCAGCACTCCTTGTTCCAGCCCTCACAGGGGTGAAATCATTCATCTTCCTATTCATCTCCGCGCTTGGAAACCATTCATCACGAGGCCAGAGACCTCCATCAATTATTCCGATGGGAGAAAGAGTGAGGAAAGAGAGGCTTTTGAAAGGCAAATACATCTTGATTTAATTGGAAAGCAAGTATGCTCAAGGCTGCTAAGCAGATTTCCCCCAAGATGGAGCTTGAGAGATAACGGAGCAGAAGAGACAGACGACAGAGAGAGAAAATTGAGGGGGGAAAGAGATAATAGAGAGAAAGATAGAAGGGAAGGATGTGGAGATTTTGAAGGAAAAGAAAGCACAGGACAAAGACCTGAAGCAGGACCCAACAAGTGCCTGAATGACACATTTGTCTCTGCGGTCACAGACCAATAACAAAAGAGCACATTGGTGGAGGTCAAAAGGGCAGCAGAGGCGACCTGACCAGAACTCATCCTCCAACAGCCATATATAATGACTCTATCTGGTCTGTCCACAGCTCAGACTCTCCATCTGTTTCTTTGAATGGTGTGTTTGCGTCGACGTGCACACCAAGAAAGATGTAAGGCAGCAGAGAACGCCAAAGGTGAAGTTGTCGCCTGTGCCAGTCGACGCAGCTTTGCAGCCGATCCCCCTGTCGTTTGGCATCAAAGCTGGGGATTTATGCTGATAGGTCTGGAGAAATGGCTGACACGAGACTTTAGGTGCTCAGAAGGAGAGGTTCTAAGAAAGAGAGAGGATTGGGGGTGTCACTGAGGTTACATGTATAAATAAATATATATTTTTAAGAACTTTTCTGGAGGGCATTTTTATGTAACAGGCCATAGAGTAAAAATTATGACACAGTGAAAATGAGACCAGATCATCTTTTGGATATCTTGCATCCATTGACGTCAAAGAAAAGAAAATGTATAACAGTCACATTTCAGGATTGTAGTGAAAGAACAGATTGAGCTGGATTATTAGGGCACCTGTCTGCAGTCATAAACTTCTCAGTAATTAAGTGTGATTTTTACACTCTCTTTAACACCATCTTATTTTTAAAAGCCTCACAACTTTAACGGTGTTCAGTTTAGTTTTGTTGATGAAGGTAAAATGTCATATGCCAAAGAAAAACACTCGCACTCCAACCAAGCCCATTCAACCGAGAATTTTATTGAGGATTGTTTTTTTTGACAACCTTGCATTTGATTAAATTTGCAAGTCAAGCACCACTTCCTTCATATAAAGCTGTATTTATTGGGAACACTTTTCAATCCTGCTGAATGCGATACAATACCTCTATGTGCATTCCACATTTTTGTGATTCACGGTACTTTATATGAACCTGTGTATGTAAAAGTGAGGGGAATAAAGACAGGACTTGAAGACGTACACTGCCTTTATGTCTGTATTGCTATGAAATGTGACCTCAGTGATTACCGCTGTGGTTGATGAATCTCATCTATTGTTATTGCTTTTTGAACTGCGTGACATTCAGGATGGCCTGAATGTGGCCTGCGTGGCGATTGTCAGAACATTGACCCTGTTTTCTGGGCACCGTGCCGTTCTGAACTTATGGGAGTGCGCTTCACAAATACACATCACTGCAATGCTGTTAAGTCTCCTCGCTTTAAATTTACAACACCTGGTATGTTTTTAGGGGAGAAATTGAAAAGAAAAGTGACTCATTCAAGCTTTATCAGAACTTGATCTCATTTTATGACACTCATTTTTTTTTTTAGGAATTTCACACTTTTTGCTCATTAGGATTTTTATGAATTCCGAGCACGGAGGTGGGGGTTCCTGTACATCTGCATCTCTTGATTTCCCATGAATGTGAGTGTGTGCATGTGTCTGTCATTGCTCGTCTCTCAGCATTTGAAGAACTGGCGACTTGTCTCTTTCTCTTTTTGTCTGCTGGGACCAGCTCCCACTCCCCACGACGATAACTTGGAAACGGTGGATATTGAAGATGGATGAATGTGAGCGATCGGATGCATATGTGCTCAAGAAGACACTTAAGCTGAAATGTATGAAATCACTGTTGGGTGAACTTCAAACTTCTTTTCTATTAGAATTTCACTTGACATTTATACTGAAAGGTTAAGACACAAAGTTAAATGCCAATTGTTCCAAACTCGGCTCCAATCCATTAATAATACATGGTTATTGGTCCGGGTTGCAGTTTAGGCTAATGAATATCATTGCAATCAGCGTATTTTAATATTTAGAACCTTGATGAGATTGGGATTGATTACATAATCCTCTGGAAGTCGCCCTCTGTATTTCCTTATTTTTGTTTTCCGTAGCCCGGGCAGGCAGAGTTTTGTTCATCAAGGTCATTCTTTGTGCTGCAGTATTCCCCTCATCTTGTCATGTTAAACCCAGGCTCCCCTCGGGTTCTGCCCACGGCCTCTCCCCGCGCTACCAGCCTTTAGATATGTCAGCACAGAGATGGCACATAATCTATATTTTATAAGGCCTTGATATAATTGGTGGCAGCGAGGGAAGGTCATGCCTTCAGGGGACCTCGTCTCTCCTGCAAACAACTGCCCCCTCTAGTCAAGACCGCGGATCGGACACGGCGAGGCAGGCAGACCGGGGAATACCGTCAAGATGCAGAAAGTGATGGAGCACAGCAATTATTCAGCTTTTATTTACTTTGAAAAACATGCGTGGGATATAATTTATTCAGCAGAGAGGCACACTTTGGAGCAAACTCCTAGGCGAGAAACGCAGTCATGGCTCACAGGACTGATAGTTGGTGTCAGACATAAAAATATCTGCTGTACTTTCAGTTTATGAAGTGAAAGTTCTTAAAAGTAGTAGGTTTTTTTTTTTATGTCCTTTTCAAACATAGGAGGAATTCAAATGAAGACGCTTCTCTCGTGAATGTTAGTTTACTAATTGAGCTCCCAAGTCGTAATTGCTAAGCGGCGGAGCTACATCTGTTCCGTCTGACTTTTTGGATGACATATACAAGATCTGCTCATTGCTGCAATTCAGCTTTCTCACCCGCTTCATTCATCGGCTTCTTTCTCGTTGAATTGGAAACCACAGCTTTAACATCTGTCTCCTACCATCCTTGGTTTCAAAGCGGCTTTAATGAGATTTATTGACATGGATCTTAAGATACAATAGTAGGGTAGCCTAAAGGGGATTGCAAGATTGCAACATCCTACACAGAGAGGAATTAATCGTTTTAGCTTACTACAGGCAAGTTACTGAGTGGAAACTGTTTCTTATTGTCTTTATTGTAATATCAAATTTCAATCAACTGATTTTAATTTTTTTTTTTGTTTTTTTTTGTTCTAACTTTATGAGAAGGATTGCGCAATCAATGAGTCATTTATATGCTCATTTATATGAACATTAAGTTGGAACAATGACTCATCCTGATCGCTCAATTTTACCATTGCGATGTGAAAAGGACAAGATGAAATGCACACTGACAATGACTCTTCCAACAAAGTTTCAGCTTCAGTTATCTTTCTTTTTTTTAATATATATCCCAGCTGGGTAACAGCTGAGGGAGCAAGCACAAAGACGTCGTCAAACAATACAATACCGAGAATTATATGTAATGAAAGTCTCGCGCTGATACAATCTATGAAACAATCTTCGATGACTGACACAGTTTAATCAGATGGTGGCGGAGTATCTGGATGCCTGCGCTAAACAGGCTCGGCTCTATTTAGATTTTCATCGTCTGTAGCGAGGCACCGAGCAAACATTCACCCGGGAAGCAGCGCCACTCTCACTGCATTAGTTTGCGGGTTAGATTATTAATTAACAACCATTAATTAGCAGCTCAGCTGTAGCACATTGTGCAGCACGGAAACCTACCTGGAAAACTCCCCTGGGTCGTGTTGAGTGCTGTGTGGTCCTCAGTCGTCGGTACACAGGCTCTAAGCACCGTCGGCTCATGACAAGTAGGCTACAGCAAGTTTGTTTACTTCGCCTCTTGTTCTCCATGAGCTGAGCCCCGCGAGCTGCCGTCAGTCACTCAGCATCGCCGTCCTGCAGCCAAACCACAAGCAAAAAGCAGCATTTTCTCTGTTTGGGGAGCTTCTTCTTCACAATCACTAATGCAGTAAGTGTGCATTGGAATAAAAATGCAAGAAAAATGAAAGATCAACGAAAAGTAACTTTTTTTCGTAACTTCATATGAAGTCAAAAAGTGAAACAATTCAAGAAATATAATGGTGTTGATTATGGAGACATGTTTTTTCTCAATATATTGTTCCGTTTAATGTAAAGGTTTTTTTTTAATTAACATAATGTAAAAAAAAATAATAATAATAAATAAAAAATTGGTATTGTTATTATCCTTGTGCACTTTTAAATGAATCAGATTTTGGGGATAAATTTGTTTGCTTGTGGTTAGGGGAATGCAGAAAGTTATCCTCCCATCTGAAATACTATTTCATAGTTAAATAAAATGTTATATACAATCAATTAAAAACAAGATGATATTTGATTTATGTCCACATCTATGTATAGTATTTTCTTATACACATGTACATGGGCAGAAACAATATGTTAATGATACTTCAGAATTTTTTGAGTCTGTAAAATGATCAGTATCAGGAAATATGTGCAGTATATGGATTTTCTGTCTTCGCAACCTTTGTTGAAATATTTCATGGCAGTTAATTATCTTTTTAAAAGGTGCTACTTAAGATACTTAAGATAGATAAAGCTCTGTATGGTGGTTTTCCCCAAGAAAAAACTGTCAAATCTTTTCTCTCATTGCAAGACCAACATATTTAGCTTTTTGATTAAAATGGTGTCTTTTTTTAACTTTTTGTATTACATTTTTATTTCTTGCGTTCACATGCTTGCACACATACTTACACACACACACAAAATAAGGTGGGGATATTAATATTATTAATTCCAATATAAATATATCACTCTCTAAATAACTTATGCATGTTGAAGCTACATGAGAGTTGACTTAATCAACCTTTTTTTCGCTGGGTAGCTTGATTTTATAATCATGTTCCATAAAATATTGACTACATTTTGTGTTTACATTTTAAATCTCCCAAGTAAGTCAAGCTGTCAGACGCACATAAATATTGCTGGTTTTTGAAATACTCTGCAGAGTACAAGAAAGTTTAAATCGGTATTTGAATCTGTACTCGTGGAATAACTCCCAGGATGATTCACTGACATGTCTGCTCATGTAATGCACTCAGTGTTTTATTGCTTGCCGCATATACAGCTGTGCCAGTACATTTAAGTTTATGTTGAAAGTTGATGCGGCTGACCACGGCGTTTCAGTGACACAAGTACACCTAATTTAGGGCGAGCAGAGGCAAAAGAAAAAAAATGATGAAAGACTGCTACCATCCAGTGCAGAGTGAGTCTCTTTATCAGCAGCTACTGGTGTGAGCTGTTCATCTTCAGAGGTTGGTGAAGGGCATTCACAGCCCATCATTTCACCAGCTCTGTCATCGCCCCCCCCTCTCTCCCTCCCTCAGCTGAGGAGAAAATATAAACAGTTAATGCTGACACGGTGGCTTCGATGACTTTTCCCTCGACTTCGGCGAGCGCAATCGGTCACGCAGTGTTGTGCAAACACAAGTTCATACTTTATTTACATTTCACACACAAGCGCTGATGGAAATTCACGACGAGCTCAGGCGAGCCCCACCTTGACAGCGTGCGCTTTGACCCGGTGATGCTGCTGCACTCCAGCCGCACTTTGCCCGCTGAGGGGGTTGCAACCGTGCAGCACTTCCTGTCACTTCACTCCCTGCACTGCGCTACTTTTCTGCTTTGTCAATCTCCATGGGTCTCTTTGCCTAAGTGCTGCTCTGTCCTCTGTTTCTCTCTGTCAGCCCTGATAAAGTCTGACTTTATCACTGATGCAAAGTTCATCATGATGCTTTTAGCTTCACAGATGCATGTGGCTTAAGAACGTTTAATCACACAAATACATTAAAGAAGTTGTGTTGACTTTGGCATTGTCACACCAAAATTACTTTTTTTTTAAATTATAAATTATCGACACCTCTTCAGAATTATTGATATTTAGATATTTAGTTCTCTTTAATAGTCTGATCTTAGGAAAATTGCTATAAAACCGTTGTTTGAGCTGTGAATGCCTAACAAGAAACACATTTTTTGGTCTCCACCAAGGCTTCCTCCTTCAGCCAGTGGCATTCTGGCATGGTCACGGCAACCTGTGGTCAAATCCTTAACACACAGCGAACACTTAGGTGGATGGGAGCCCACAGCATGCTCCCAAAATGTAATGAATGCAGCTCTTTAGTACTGTTGGGTGTAGGTGTAGCTATAAGTGACAGTGTTGTTAATATTCTAATAAACCTTATCTTCCCTCTGCATTTTATGAAAAGTGAAAATTAGGAAATCTTCTCTAATAGTTGAATGAAAGTGATGAGTAAATTCAGAGATCAGAAATCTGTTGAAGTTGCAACAGTTGGTTAGTCCAACATAAAGTGGTATTTTTTTATTTATTTTTTTTTATCAAGGGCCCTCAATCTGAAAACCAGGATTTTTTCTGTTTGCTGGAACTGAGAATCTTTTTTTTTTTTCACCAGATGTTCGTACATGAGCTGTTACTGTCCTCCGACCTAAAGCACACATAATCCATTAAGTATTAATTAGGTTTGTTGCCTTTTAATTCCAGTTGGATTTATTGTTCTATTAATCCTTCAACAGTTCTTAATACTAAATGTTTACTTCACCATTTCTGTGGTGCGTGTTCTTTGTACATGCACATGATGCCCTTCTCAGTATTTGCCCTTTATAACTTAATTGCATTTTTTTATTGGTTACTACAGCTGCTCCAAATTTAGTCTCTTATCTTCTGGCCAGGAGGCCTTTTCATTTGCAAGAATTCGAATAGAAATGACTTGCATTGTAAATACATGAGCCGTTCTCGTTTGCCACCTCTGTTTTCAGCCATAAGTCACTTCGAAACATTGGAAACTCAAGTTGAACTCAATTTTGGATGCAGACTCTCAATGGTAATCACGTTTTAAAAAGGTCTTAATTTATTCCACAACACTGATTAATTGAATGCAAAATGCTTCAGCCACTTCCTGTGTTAAACGCCAGTTAATTAGCCGACAGCATTGGATGGGATAATTAATACAGCTGGGGGTCACAGCGCGTTACGGCAGGAGTGGGGGGAGCTCGGCGGGGTGCGACACCGACCAGAATGCCTCGTAGCCACCTGCAGTCGGTGAGAACAGAAGACGCGTGCACTAAAGACCTAATGAGACTTTGAGGTGTGACACCAAATGTCCGTCTTCAGGCTTCGTTTTTTAGCGTTGCGAAAAAAGTAGACTGCAGTGACCACTCGTGTGCTACAAGAGAGGAACGTTGGGTGGATAAATAATGACCCGTCTGATTTGCAGTGGAGCATGCTTCTCTGTCAAAGTCTTCGGAGTCTGACTTGTTTATTTTAGAGGTAGGTGAAGGGCATCGAGAACCCATCGCTTATTCTGGTTTGGCCTTTATTCTCCACCATGCCGGCCTCCACCAGTGTCTGCACGCACAGATAACTAACGCCTTGGTCTTCGGTCTGAAGCTGACCGAGAGAGGCAAAAGTCCCGTGGGTCATGCATCGTATGCATTTTATTCTTTTTCTTTAATTCCCTTTGGAGGATCGTGAGTCCAGGTCTCACTGTGCTGTTTTTTTTATTTTTTTTCTTTCATGTCAGTATGTAAAACAGTGTGTGTGTGCGTGTGCGTGCGCGCATGTTTTCTGCTCCGTTATGTTCTCAGAACATATTCTTAGACACCAGATTCAGATTCTTTTGGATTATATGCATGAGATATTTCATTGGTTGCACATATTAATAATAATTTATCCCTTCAGGAGACAATCCTCTGTTGGACAGAATCAGGCGCATGTCCAAAGCAAGTGTTATTTCTTCAAGTAAACCTGAAGAAATATGCGCATTTACTGAAATTAAAAAAAAAAAAAAAAAAAAAAAGCAAGTTCACTTATCGTGACTTTTTTTTTTTCCCCCCCCTCATGGCAAGGAGGGAGTGTGCTTTCTAATGACTGGACTCATTTATTGTCTCACACGGTCTGATGGAGTCAGTTTTGTTCGATGCAGTTTTATGTGTGAACGTTTAACATTCAGAACAGTTTTATTTACTCATAACGTCAAACCAGTCCATATATTGAGATTTTAATTCGGCTAAGAAAGGAGTTTCAGATTAAAACAAACTGTGTTGTCAGCTGTCTTTTTAACACATGGGGTTTATTTATAGAAAAGGGGAGACCTAAGAGGGCCGCGCTTCTGAGGCGGGCAGAGTGGCAGTGATTCATAGTTCAACCCAGAGTCCCTCTTTCCCCAAGTCCCTCATAATTAAAGTCGAAGCATATGGCCTTGTGACCACGCGAGCACAGAGGTATCTGCTGAACTTTTCTGCCATCTTATTTTGAATCGCTGGCAACGGCGAGTCCCCTCAGCCTTCCTTCAGAGCAGCGGAAATGAAACGCGTGTCACCTTGAGATGTCACAAGCCGCATCTGCCAGCCTAATTACCACATTTTAGGGGCTTATTGATAATTTGTTTGGCAGCGTGCTTTGTTAGAGGTTAGGTGCATTTGTCAGAAAAATGGCGTGCTACTAAATCTTCAATTGACTTTGGATTCGGAGCTAAAGACTTTCCCCTTGTTTAGCTAGATCACTGACATGAACTGTAGCCTACAGATGTGTGGTGTAAATAAATCTAAATGCTCTAGTACTGTGTTCGCAAAATCAGTGCAGGATTTCCGTCTTTTGTGAGTAATCAGAGTTTTGGACTTGGTCTCAGTGTTACTTCAGAGGCCGCTAAAGACATTTTTTCTGCTTGAGCCCCGTCCATACGAACAGTAGTGTTGAGGTTAGTTCTCAGCATTTTGTAGAGACTACCTACCTGAAAGACAAGGAACATGAGGACAAGGTATTGTCATAATTCCTTTCATTGCGATATACATATAGATAGAGGTACTGATATAGATTTTTTTTCTTTCCCAAATGAAGTGTGGAAAACTTCTGGCCCAGGATCTAACCTCACACCTCCAGCAGTGTCCCCTCTTGGTCCCAATGGACGGCGTTTTGTTTTTATTTTTTGGACCTGTATGGTCAAGAGAAAGACGAATCAAGGCTGTGGTGTACTACATTACGTTTCGTATTAGATTACAGAATGGATCTGCTGGATAAATCCTGCTGTTTGTCCCCCAGTTTTTTTTTCCAAGTCCCCCTCCTCTTCCTGACTAAATCATTCATTCCCTGACTTATCCGAGAGTGAAATAGAGCACAGGCCAGCCTAGTTAATGGGGTTCTATGAGCCATAAGATTACTTTCCTACCTGAGCTCATTCCTATGAATCTTCCTTAGAGAAGCGACTAAAATAACAAACCTCTTGCCACCGTAAGCCAAAGTTACCGAGGGGCTGTTTAGTCGGTAGGCTGTGGTTTCCATCAGTTCCCAGTCTCGCAGTGTCAAGCATCAGCAGGTCGCGCTCGTCTGATATTCTTTGTCCTGCTTCCCGATGGGTCAGAGTCACAAATGTTAACAAGAGAAGTCAATTTACATTCCTCAAGATGCTTAATTGGACCCGGAAAGAAAAGATGTAAGACCTTATTTTTTCCCCCTCTTCCAGCTCTTTCTTTCTTCTCAGTGGAAATCAGAAGTGATATTGACTTTTTTTGCTGACATATTTCTCTCCCAGTGGGTTAACAGCCAGCACCTTTGCTGTTCAAACTGTTCGTTGTGTTTGGCCTTTGTAACTCTCATTTCCTGGGACTGCTTCTGTGATTTGTCTAATGAGGCGTGGATGAAAGTCTGCTATTTCAGTGCTGTATCACAATTACACAACACAAACGTTTGAAGGTGGTGCTGGTTTTTACACTCCATATGAGGTCCGTATCATTCTGGTTCAGCATTGTAAGCTGCTGCACCACTTACGTGTTGATTGAATTGGATTTAAGTGAGTGTTTAGAATGGCAAATGGTCATTGGAAAGGAAAATAGATGTTTTGTTTGTTTGTTTGTTTGTAGCTTTAGTGTTTTCTATATGGAACATTAATCCCAGTCCTTTCATTGCCCACAGACCTAACAGCCATTTTAAACAAATTTGAAATAAGTTTTGCAAATGAAGCAAATTCTCTGAATTATGTCACTTATGAAATCTGAAGGGGAAACAAAGCACAGAGGAAAAAAAAAATTGGAGGTATAAATGACACGCCTTGCCCCCACCTTTTGATAAACTCATTTCAAGCCGTGATTTATAACCCTTTTTCACTTGGAGCCTGCTTGCGTTGGCTCCAATAAAGGCTGCAGAACCCCCTCCAAATAAGCACAATAGGCAGTTTCCCAGGTCTGCTCTAGATTTTACAGATTGTCTTCATCTCAGATGTTTCATCTCTGTCTTTTTCTAAAGATAATATTTAAAAAAAAAAATGCCTGACAGGCAAAGAAAGATGGATCACAGGGCAAAAAAACTCCAATAGTTGGGAATTGAACTCTGGCCTCGGTTGTGGGGTTCGGTTCCCGCTGGACTGCTATACACAGCCTCTCCCAGAGCTGGAATACTGATCGATTTTATCTTGATTTATGTAACTGCTATACACTCAGAGGCCAACGCTGCCCCACTTAGATGAGTTTAGAGGTAAAATTTGTAGGTACAATCATTTTGCTTTATCAAACCTCCCTTAAAGCCTGTAGTAATAACTTAATTTTATCAACTGATAAATCTCTAAGGAAAGTAATATCTATTGATTTTTTTTTTTTTTTTTTTTTTTGTGCGAGGTGTCTGCTAACAGAGAAAGGTGTTGGGTTTTTTTTTTATTGTTCTTGTGTAACTATAATTTGCACAATAAGTCACCTCGACTGGTACAATGCCTGATTTCACTGATTGGTAGTTGATCGTGTGATAAATGGCTTCTATAAGTAGATTCCACCCTTTGACTCTATGACTTTATGGTGTTTTTCTTTTTTGTGTGACTGCTCCATCCATGAGTCAATACACCAGAAACAAACAAAAATAAACAAAACAAAAAAGAATATACATATATATATATATATATATATATATATATATATATATATATATATATATAGATATATATATATATATATATATATATATTAGGAGTGTAACGGTATTTGTATTCGTCCCGTACCATCACGGTACGGGGGTCACGGTTCGGCACACACAATCACACGACGAATACACCAGTGAGTAAAAAAAAAAAAAAATTCCAACCTTAGATGGCGGTAATGAGCCTAAAAGCTGCCGGCAACCACCATTATCACAGAAGAAGAAGAAGTAGAACAAGCAGGTCCAAACATGAACAAACAAAGAAGAAAGTACAAGCGGAATGAGAGCTGCAGCGTGTGGCGGAGCGGATTAAACGGGAGAGTATTTGTTCCGCGTGCGTTCCCTCATACGGAGTGACGTGTGACGTGCCAGCAAACGGGAAGCAGCGCAGTCAAAAAAACCAGCAGAGAACGCCACGGTGGTGGAAAAACATTTTTTTAATACAAAACCCCGACATAAAAAACATTGGAGAGGCGAGATGGAACCAAATCGCGCAACAGCGAGTTGTATAAAGAGCTCTATGGGAATGGCTAGTGTGACGTCACAAGTCACTTCCGGGTCCAAGGCTTCCAGCGCGCAATGTAAACACAATGGCTGTTGCCAAAGAACAGGTCACTTTTTTCACGGTAACAGTGAATTTTGCTGACTTTCCAAAGTCAGTGAAGAGGGGTTTAAACCCTTACAACTCAAACCGAGTTGTAATTGTTTCTGTGGTGACAGGTGGAAGTCTGAAATGGAAAGTACAGGCTTCAATGAAACATTTACGAGGTTGAGGTGAGTGATTAAGTAGCTAGCTAGCATTAACACGAGGGTGTCAGTCGTCGCATCAAGCTGTGAAACTTAACTATTAATTAATTAGCTTTGTTAGAATCGGGTACTGTCTGTCTGCGGTTTGTGGACAACTTACAGTTTATTAAGTGTCATCCAGGGAAATAATTTTAAACCAAACCTCAAACACGCCATAAAGCAGAAGCAGCACACATTCAGTACAGGTTAAAAAGTAAAAAAAAAAAAATAAATAAATAATAATAATAATAATAATAAAGCCCTTACAGAGCATCTAATAATATCCCGCCTTGTGTTATTAATAAAGGATTATTAACTTTGGATAACTCCGCTGGTCCGTCCTGCCACAGAGAGGAGGCAGTTTTAGCAGTGTGCAAAGACGCACAGCTGCTGCAGAGCAGCTTCAGATCCAGCGGGGGAAACGCTGCTGTTCAGCCCTGAAAAGATGTGGGACTTTATTTTGTCCTGTGCTGTTTTACACCATATTGTACTGGCCGATAGAGTTACTTTTGATGCGCCGGCGCCACGAGAGGAGCTGATGTGGGAACCAGCAGGACCTGAAGAACCGCGACTGACACGTAAATAAACTCTAAAGTTTAGCAAATGATTTATTTAATCAGTGATGTGATGCCAGCAGCCTAGAAAATAATATTAGCTAAAGGGAGATTAAATACAGACAGAGGACGTTTAGCCAAACATTTTATTTAGACTTCTATAAATTGTCTTTAATTTCAGCAGACACGGGCGGGGTGGGGGGTGGGGGGGGGGGGCACGCGCCGCCCTGGTGGACTGAGTCCCGGGTCCTGCTCGGTCCGGGGTCCTGCTCAGGACCGGGTCCGGTGCTGGGTGTGTGTGTCTCGGTGGGACCGTCCCCGCTGTGGGGAGGAGACCTGGCTACGGTGCCGCTGCTGTCTGGCTCTGTGACATAATTAAATGAAACAATAAAAATCTGATCTATATAACGTGAGTTCGCCTCATTATTTGTAATATCAGTAAAAATAATATAATGATGTAATATCGGAGGAAAGCAGTAGTAGGAAATGGTTTTGTTGACATCGTTTCTGTTGTTACAACACGGGACACAGCACTGCACCATACGCTTTGGACACGGAAGTGACGTATTCAGCTCCGATGACGTAGCTACTAGCCATCCCCATAGCAGAATACGAGCGATCGCCGGCTGGTGTTATGGATTAACTGGTTCCCGTGTTAACGAATGACAGCGGAGGTCTGTGTAAACACATGCTGATTACAGCAGTTGTTAAAGTAAGACTCACAAAAGACTTTAAACGTATACACTCACTGTAACTGTCGATAACCGACGTTCGCCAGAACGACTTGATGTTTCAGTCATTATTGGTCACAAGTTAACACGGGCACCAGTTAATTCGAAACATCGGCATGCGGCGCAGAGCTCACACCGAGACGTGCTGCTCCGCACGGCGGTGCTGCGATCAGGGGAGCAGCCGCTCCTTCAGCAGCATATCATGGAGATTTTGGGACATTATTTGAGCAGATATCAGCAGATAAAACTCTCTGCTTGGCGCTGAGGACTGCTGCTGCAGAGAGGAAGACCTGCAAGTTCCTCGTGAGACTTTGTGCGCATGTCACAGGGTCCTTGTAAACGTGGATGCTTTGTATGCTGTACATGAATACACTCGCGTTTAATACTATTGTTTACAATCGGATTGAAAAAAACACCATGTAAACTGGGCCAATAATGTGTAGCATGGGAAAGCTTGGGAAAAATGTTCTGGTACATTTGTGAGCTTTTTTTACTTTTTCCCCACTGTACCGAAAAACGTACCGAACCGTGACCCTACACCGAGGTACGTACCGTACCGTGGCTTTTGTGTACCGTTACACCCTAATATAATATATATATATATATATATATATATATATATATATATATATATATATATATATATATATATATATATATATATGATTAGAATAATTTCCCCCCTCCTTATGTTTTAGATGCCGCTCTGTGTCCTTCATGACATTTAAGTTTAAGATTGCCATTAGTCACAGTTAGCCATAATGACGCCCCCCACTAGCTTCACCACTGTGCCTTTCATCGCATTAGTACCAGTGTTGCTCCTTAGTTTTCAAGTCTTAAAGCCAAGAAGCAAAGTTATTTAAAACAACAATATATCTGCACATGCACGTAGACAAGTTTGGCCATTTTCCTCTCAGCTGGTAAAAGCGGTTGAACAGCGCATGCCGTGTAAAGTGGTGATAATGCTTCACTGAAAAGACTGCGGAGGTTAAAATGTCACATGTTGACAAAAACTTGACGAGGAACAAAAAAGATACAACTGAAAAACTTGATGTGATGAAAATAATAGTTCGGAAATTGATAGAAAAGTAACAAAATAGCAAAGAGACCTTAATAAACTCAAAGTTTCACTAAAATGTGTTCAGCTTTAGAAATGATGTGTTTTATAAGGGTTATAGGTATAATGCACATTAAGGCTCTAATTAAAAATTTGGACTAGCACCAGCAATCAAAACACAGAATCCATTAAACTTGATACTTTTGCACTCAGAAATTGACAGCTCCCTTTTCCATTTGCACAGAAGGTCTGCACAAGGACCAAATCTGCATTTGTGATCAGTGTTACGACAGGAAACCAGTAGTGTTTGCAGGTGCATGAATTAGTCAGGCTACTATGCTACGATCATTCTTTTACGTAAACAGAATTTAATTTCTTAACTGCATGTGATTCCGCGCATGTGATCAAATCTTACTGCATTCAAATTAGTGAGAGTGGTTTGCACACAATCAGTGGAGCAGGCGATATATCGATCCAGTGTCATGTTTAATTTTCCCCTTTGACTCCGTTGTGCATTTATTGAACATTATGTAAACAAATTAAATGCACCGTTTCACAAAAAGGAAACTCATTTTAGTTACCGTTCCGGGAAATTAATGTGGTGTTGATGTCTGTCCTGCGCCTGGCTCTCACTGTACTCAACGTCAGCAGTCAAAAGGGGTCAATTATCTACATGTGCCATATGATTTATCTTTTCTCCTCGAGCTGCACCTGTATGGTTGACAGAATTGAAACAGAATTTTATTTTTTGCTGTTGATTCAATTGTTTCTTTCAGCGCCACTAAATCACAGACATTTTTCTACATTTTTATTATTTCACATTCCATAATTTAGTTCTCCTACATTTCCTTTTTCAAAAAAAAAAAAAAAAAAAAGTGTCAGTGTTATAAAAGCCTGAGAACGTGGAGATGGACACACACTCCACAAGACTAGAGAGCCGATACAATACTAGCCACATAAAATATTCAAACAATTAAAGAAAAAAAAAATATATATATATATAGGTGGCACATTCACTTTAAAGTTGTTGGATACCACACATACAAATTAAGTTTTGCCTAGATAATGTGTAAAGAAAGAGCTGCAACATTAGGAAAAAAACGTCTTGTTTGCGTCTTCAGTTTATTCTTCTTGCTGTCCGTCTTCCTGTAGATGTAGAAGATGCATCGTCTGTTGACTTCACACCGCTGGTGGCACAAAAATGTAACATGGTTTCCATAATAGAAAACATTTCAGTTCCAGAGAGACAGATTTTAGCTTCCTCGTTTGATCCCACTGCATCTTCGGCTGAGGCACTTTGACCACAGCCGCACAGCAACACAGACAATTCTCTGACAGACACATTCTCCCCGCCATCCGCTCAGCTGCTTTACAAGTAATGTTTATTTATTTGCCCCTTTTTTTTTTTTTTTTGTTTGTGGTGACATTTCTACACATTGCATTTTCACAAAGGGAATCATCCTTGCTGTACGGCGCTGCTTCTCTGAAGGCGCTCTGGCACGGGCTGCATGTACAGGGACTGTGAACTTGGGATGTTTGCAAAGTGAAGTTCAGTCAAATTAATCATTCTGTCAGACAATGAGAGCAGAGCACCCCAGGGCTAAAAGGGAGACAAGGCCTTTCAGCGAGAAGAAGAATACGCTGCGCTACTCTATATGTTTTGGGCTTGTTATTCATTTTCACTAAAGGAGGCGGGGGGATTGGGGAAGGGGAGGTTATGTAGCTGTGTGCTCACGCTCTCCCGTTGCCGGGGAATATATCTATCGTTCCGGGGAGCCATTTCCCATAAGAGGGGATAAATGGATGTAGCTGAAGGTGAGGACAATGCAGGAACATCACATTTAGAGGCTTATTCATCAAGTTCATAGGTGGTGTCACGGCGCTGCCAAATGTAGCATTTTCACAGCAGCCTTGTAAGGGAAGCGTTAGTGGCCTTGCACGCATCCCCAACACTGATCATACTTCATATCTAATTTGTGTCCTGTTAACGCTTCAAACACACAATCATGGTTGCACCAGCTCCTCTGCTTTGATACTGTGACTCAGATGGTTTTTATTAACACTATCAGGGGTATCTCAATGTCATCTTTAACATCCAATCAATCTGTCTTTTATTTTACTTGTTTTGATGTTCACATATTAACTTAACTGACTTCAGTGAAAAGCGCTAGTCGAATAATCAGGTTTGCTGTTCTTGAATCTCAAACATAAAAGCTTGTATCTTTAGAAGACGATCTTCTCTTGCTTTGATCTTGGCTCCACTTTTTTTGATGGATATTTGTGACGTGGCCATACGCTGGAGACAGGTCTGTAAGGCTCACAAATACATCAGCAACGTACGAAGGAGTGCAGCCATTTGTGAAACAGGATGTCAGCCCCATATGTGATGTGCGTTCAAGTAGTCTTTGTAAATTGCCTGGGTGAAATTGGTCCCCGGCTGCATTGAAGGGTTGTACATAATGATCCAGTCACTTCCAAACAACTCCAGTGAGAAGCATTTATGTAAGGGGCATCTACGTTTAAATGCCACAAAGCCATAACAAGAAAGAGCACCCATGGGGAGGGAGGGGACCAAAGCAAAAGATCTCTTATTTCTTCCTCAGTCTGTGGAGATCTTTTTTTCTTTTTTTAATTGTTTGTATGCATCGTAATTAATGTTAACCAGTTTTAGTTGAGACCTGCGTTCTTAATTTTATCCAACTTTGATTATTTTTTTTTTTGATCCAAGAAGTCTGATCTGACTTCCGTTTAAGAGAGAACTGTGACAAAACATACCTTCTAAACATAATTGTGGATCTGAGTAGTATAATTGCAAACACTATCAGTGCAGAACTGAGATAAAGTGCAAACCAAAAATAGAACAAAAGCCTTGCTGACTGACAGATGAGTCCTTCTGCTTGATATTGCGCTCAAGAAAACTCCCCCTCCAGGTAGGAGTTAAGACCAATGGATCCTGATATTGTGTTTTTAATTATCCCATGGTCAGAAAATATGTTGAACAATGGGTATATTGATTGAGTTTTGCTTTTTTCAAGCACACAATCAGATAAGAAAGAACAGAAACAGCCCTGCATATTGTTGCTAAATACATGTGTGCATGTGTCATTAATTATTTCACTTTTAATTGAATTTTGTTTACTTAAATGGTAATTTGACGTTGCATATGTTAACCTTAAAATGCAAAGATTATCCTAAATACACGGGTTATGCACAATGTGCTGAGAAAATGTTGGAAAATAGTCCAAAATTATTGAAAAAAAGCAGCTATTTTAAACAGCTTGAAGGTTTTTGAATACTAATGATAATAATGATGAATATTTATTAGCATTTTACTGTTTGCCTCTTTTTAAACTGGAAAAATGTTGTTGCACCACAAAGCAGTAAAATAAAGCATTTATAAATTGGGACAGATCCACACTTTGTTGTTTACTCTAAGTGTTGCCCTACTATTGGAATGTAGCAGCGTAAAACAGGACTCATCAGACCATGCAACCTTTTTTTCCATCCCTCTTTTGTCTAATTCTGATCAGCCTGCATCAACTGAAGCTTCAGTTTCCTGTTTTGACAGGAGTGGCACTTCAAGGACCCACATGTTTGGGAGTCAGAGATGCTCCTCAGCAAACCCCGGATGTAATGAGGGGCTTGTTTTAGTTGCTGTCTTGACTTATTTGCCTGACATTATCCATCAACAAGGCATTAAGGCCCAGAGAACTAGCCGGATGTTTTCTCTTTTTTTTTTTTTTTTCAGACCATTCTGTGGAAACACAGAAGACGGTTGAGCGTCTCAGCAGATTAACAGCTGTTGAAATATTCAAACCAGCATGTCTGGAATCAACAACCATGCTGCGTTCAAGGTCATCTTGACCATGTCTATATGACTAAATGCATTGAGTTCCTGCCATGTGATGTGAGCACTGGATTCCACATTGATTCTCTCTCTAGAAAGTGACGAGCTACCCCTGGACTGAGAACGACTTCAGTCTCAATCTGTCGAATACGGCTCTTTTCTGTCTCTCAAGAAAAGCAAACTTTTTAGACTCTTCAGACTTTTTTTTTTTTTTTTTTTCCCATGCTTGTTTCTTACTTTTGATGATGGAGATAATATTTTCAATATCTGAGAAATTCACTTCTGCGTCCCGGTTGCTCGCTGTGGCGTCCCTCGTCTAATTACTACCCTCCTTCCCACAAATTGAAGTCAGTGCACGCCCATGAAAACAAAGGTCATTCAGAATGTGTTGAGACTAAATTGTATGACTCCAACAACAGAAAACAAAGCCCAGCACTGGGACTGGAAATGGGCTCGACAGTTCAGTTCAACTGTGTGAATCAGCCCAATTCAAGTACACTTAATAGTTTTGAATCACCCCATATTAAAGCCACTTACTGAAGCCCCTGTTTATAGTCTTGTGTACTGCTTAGGTATTTTTTATTTCTATAACTCAGGAGCTATTTCCATTATCAAACTTTTTGTCAGTTAATAAGAGGAGTGTTACGGTTTACAGACTAATTCCTAAATATCGTTCTCGTTGCAGTTCCGTTGGAATGGTGATGTGAAATACCGTCCCTGTGTAGTCTCCCTTGAAAGGAAATGAAGTTCCTCGTCAGAAAGGCGGCAGACTGTGACAGTGTTACGACCAATCTCCATTCAAAAACTCTGCATCGCAAATTCTTCACGGTGGTTACCGATACATCTTCATTTCTGCTGCGCCAGCCTTCAGCGGAGATGACGGACATATTTTTTACTTCATTCTCCGTCTGTCATTCGCCTCTCACCTTTTCACACTGAGGATGCACCTTTGCAGCTCTCGCCTTTTGTTTCCACCATCTTCATTCATCTCTGCCTTATGCACCCAATCTCTCCTATGAGTGTGCGCACGCACACACACACACACACACACACACACACACACACACACACACACACACACAGGTTCCAGAATACGGTTTCCGTCCCCAACACTATCCTGATTCCTCGTGGATGTGCTTGTGAACACGGACGGGGCAGTGATAGTGATGTATGGTTGTAATCCCACCGCTGCAGCCTGACACGGCTGTCAGTTGCCATGGGAGACCACATGATTTATACTCTCCGTCTCCTGTTTATGGTCTCATATAAGTGATGCCTAAAGGCCCGATCCTGCACTTTATGCAGAAATAACAGGGTCACGTCACTGCTTGGATGGGCACGCTACTTACAGGGGTTAAAAAGTATTTTAGCAGTAATTGGATCATTAAATAAATAGGACAAGCCTACAGCAAGTGGTCATGGCGCTTATCAGACAGACCCGGGAAGTCTGTTCAGCAAGTCCTTGGTTTGATACCTAGCAACCCTGACTGCACGTCATTCCCCAGCATTTTCCCCCTCATTTCCTGCCAGTCGCCTCTGTTACTATTGAATAAATCATACAGCGCCTTCAAAAATAATCCTTTTCTTATTTACTTCAGTCCTCGAAGGAGAATATGCCGAGATTACTTATTCACGTCACGTCTTCGCAGCTAAGAATCTGTGTGCCGTCACTTCACGCTTTATCTATAATTGATCGCTTAAAAAAGAGACTGATTGGTCCTTTAACAGTTAGTTGTCTAACAGCAGCGAGGTGAGTGATGAATGTTTCCCCTTTCTCCCGTGTACCATTCCAGGCTTATTTACATGTCTATATGTTGAGCTTTATCTGCCTATTTGCCGCAGGAGATAAGGGGGCAGGCCGTCGGTCAGGGAAGTACGAGGCGCGCGCAACGTTTGAAGGCCCGCGCGGTGCATCAAAATGAAAAACATTCACACACGGGCGACTTGGTGAGGCTGAGATGGGCATTATTGATTCCAGCAAGGGAAGCATTGCTAAATGAGATAAAATCAATAAGGATAATATACTAGGCAGTAAAGGAACACTGTGTTCAAGCAAGATCAAAATATGGAGACACGTTTGTAATGCTGCTGCACAGAAGAACCTAAGTGATTGATATGTACGCAGTAGATCCGCAGTGATTTAGGATCTCCCTCATAGAAATATTCATTTATGGGGCTTCAAATGTTTTGGTATTTTTTGTGGAATTTTCAGTGTTGAAAATTGAGATTAAAAATATTGTAGTAACAGTTGAAATAAAGCAAACAAGGTAGAAGTATTCACTATTAAAAGTATTTTATCTGTTAAAGGGTGCAGTAACCAGGGAGGCAGAGACATAACCAGTTGATTTGTTTGTTTGTCTTCTGGTGAATGTCCTATCTCGATCCTGTTTTCCACCATCTCCTGCCCTGCTCCCGCTGAGAGAACCGCCTCTTCTTTTAGTTGCTGAATCCACAGCAGTTCATAAACAGCATGTCTGTTGTGATATAAAAGGAAAGCAGGGAAATTGATGCTGACTCTCATAATAAGTACGTGAGATCCGTGAATTTGTAGATGCAAGTTTAAATATCAGCTCAAATATATAATCACAATTTAGTGGGTAGAGATGCACATACTTGCACAGTTAAGGTAGAGCATTGGCGGCAATATTAAAGTTATTTTTTTGCCACAGCTACCTGCATGTCATTATCAATCTGTGCTGCCGGTCTTCACCTTTATGTTGCTATCATGAAAAAGACTGAGGAATTTGACGGCGTGATGGTCTTCCACACGTTTCTGCTGCAGACGATTAATCTGCAAATTAATACAGTTAAAAACAAATTTCAATAAGTGTGAATAATCTGGCAGAAAGAGAAATAAATTGCTAATTACTGCATGGGGCTTAGAGTGTTTGTTGTTGGCGCTTGATCAATTGACCAAACAGAAATTCTAATTAAATGCAAAAAAGTGATCACAACCTGCTCAGTCGAAATTATTTTACAGTCATGAAAGACAAATGTTATATTAATGAAAATTGTTTTTTAATATGTGGTCATGCCATTTTAGTTCATTCAACGCTCAGAATAGTGACTTTTCATGAAAACAATTGCAATGTTGTTGTTTTTGTTTTTTTGTTTTTTTTTTTACTTTTTACTGAAACGAGTGGATGTACGAATACTAACCTTTAGCTACTTGCGATGCTAAGTATCAGTACAAGTACTCATGAAATAACATCAAGTTTAATTTATATTCCATGTGCAAACAAAGCAAGGCTGTGCGTTGCCTTGAACCACTTCCACACACATTTCGTGTTGACGCGATGTGCACCTTCAACGCTCTTGCAGTCTACAGGATGCAAAGCGCAGAGCACAGCGTCGATCTATACACTGTGTGCTATGTAGATGCAGCAGTAGCCTTGAGATCCAGGACCGAGTTTCCTGTGTGCTGCCATATGCTACAGCTCGCTGCAAATCAGTTATACTTTCATCATGTTTAGCACGCAGCATTGCTGGCGTGTGAGCCTCGAAACTCTTTAGCATGTAGCACGGCTCGGCGCAACTGGATTCACTAAGCAGTTAAACTAATGAGCCGCGTCGGGCTGAATTTACTGGTCCGACTGTCGCTGGTGATTAAGTTGCTGATGTTGGGTAAACCAGCTTTTTGCCCTTATTTTTGGTATTTCGGCAGAACACATTAAACAGTCTGCCTTACTTCTGTCAGCCTCGTTATTTTAGAGAATGGGGACCTTTTCCTGACTACATACAATACCGGGCTCAATAGCATCGTCAGTGCATCCCAACAATTTAGTCAAGCTTGTTGCAAAACTTAGAGAATTTACATATTGCAAGAACTGAAAAAAAGATGTTCAAATTTCAGACTTTAAGAGGAAAATGATGTTTCTAGTGTGTGACAGGTAGAGAAAATGCCTGTGGTTAACATAGATGTGCTGCATACTCAAGTAAATATTGTTTTGCAGTTTCTGTCTGGTACTCTGTCAGTATTTCTTGCATTGGCGCTTCCTTCTGATCGGTGAAGGGCGAGCTGCACGTCTCCCTCCTCTTTGATTGTACCAGTCATTTTCCTTGCATCTCTCCCTCACCTGTCATCTAATGTAGTATTAATATTTATTAAATTTACTTCCTGATTCCTGAGGTATAATGCAAACAAGAATGAAATATAAGGCCGCCTTTGGATCTGGCACTCAAGACTGCAATCTCCTCCATGATGGAGGAGTAAATGATACATTAATAATTTAGTCCTCCTATAAGAATTGCACAGGTGTGATGGCTACCTCACCCTTAACCACATAATCATAAACTTCAGCAAATGTATCCCGTATTAATATGTGTGCATTTGTGTCTTTGCAGGTATGGTGAACTACAGTGAGGTGTCCGGATACCCTCTCGTCAGCACTGGAGTCTCCGCTCTGTGCTCTACCACGTCAAACTCAATCAGGGGTTCTTTCTCAGGGTAAATGACGTTGTGCTTATTAATTATCTATGCATAATGTGGTATTACTGATTGTTTATTCATGCTGGAGAAAACCTTGCTCCAGTCCTCTTTGCTTAGAGAAACAGCACCTTGAGCTATCAATTATTCATCACATAGTAATTAGCGTGACACATCAAGGTTAGCGGCTCATCATTGCACTATTGGTATTATTCCTTTTTTTGTTTTTTGATCCACTATGTGATTAGACTGCCATCTTTTCAATTGTGTTTTGAATATTTCTACTCACTGAGGCACTTCAGGAACCGAGTAGTTGATATGTAGTTATTAGCTTGTTCAGGTTGACCTTGTTTGACGGGAGCACGTTCATAAAAAAGTTTTATACTAAATAAACTCATATAATGACCTACGAACACCTTGATGTATAACACTGAAGGTAGCGCATTTTGTTTGTGTTTTGTGGGTTGCACGACCTGCGTGGCGGTGTTTTTGTTTTCACTCTCCACTCTGCAAAAGTTGCACGTTGCGCCGTTCGCGTGGCATTAAATGTTTGTCGAAATGAGTACGTACAGACTGAATGTGCTGGTTCTGCTCAACTGCAGGGTCTTTAAGGAAAAGCTAAAAGCCAGAAGGACATGAAGATGTGAGATGCAACACTGAGTGTGATGACAGTGTCAGCTGTTGGGTTAGCTGTTGAATAAAGCATGGCAAGTTTAATATCGGCTGGTATCTACATTCCGGAGACAGCTGTAGCCAAACAAAATAAACATATAACTGCATAAACAGGTTTTTTCTCTCTGAAGCAAGAGGAAAGATGCTCTGAATAGCAACGGTTTTCATGAAAAGGTGGCCTTTCCACAGGGCAAACCTGAGGCTTAATGGGTGCTAAGTTTAAACTCAGGTTATTGCCTCGCCGCCAGAGCGGAGGGAAACGCATCACAGGGAGGGCCTGAAGAGGCAGAGGCTTTAAAGCGTTTTATACGTGGTTGTAATCGGAGAGAATGTGGGAATGAGCAAGATGTGAGGTGATTCATGTCACCCGTGATATGTTTTAGTGTAGATTTGTTTTAGTGTACATTTGTCATTGCATTAGTTTTTTTTTTTTTTCTTCCCCCAGCACTGTGCCATGTGTTTGCTGCTAAGTGGGTATTATTGACCTAGCCCTGCTTTTACAGTGTGTACAATGTGCCACGTTCACCCATTAACACAGACATTTAACACCAGAGTTTACTGTTAAACCATTCCGTACAGAGCAGGCCGGGGTTCAGTGTCACAGCCCTGAGATGGAGACTGATCCACCGACCCTGTTGAGGAAATAAAATCTACTTTATGATGTGTAATCCGCCTGGAAACCCAAATAAAATAAGTCGTCTTTTTGGCATGTTAAACAACTGCTGGAGGTTAATAAAGAGTTAACAAACAGGTAGAATCATTCACATTCACGTCTATTCATATTCAAACCAGAGTTCTCAGTAAACCCACATGCAGACTAGAATAACATGCAAACTCCACACAATGGGTGCGGACTCAAACCAAATGCATTCTCTGTGTGAACAAGCTTTCAAACTAAATTTTAGATTTTAATGCACAAATAAATGTATGATTCTTGACTTCGGCTGTTTCCGAGCCTAATTTCACTATTTACTCTCAGGGGTAAACTCATGCCTCCAGCATTGCATCTTATCTCCCCATATAATGATATTCTTCTGTTTCCTTGGCTTTATTATGGAGTTTCCCACGTGCTTGTGTCTTGATTGTGCCTTCAAAAGCAATGAGAAAGCATAAAAAAACGCAGATTAAAGGACTTTCACATTTTTATTTGCACATTTATTTGCATTCATTCCTCATTGAACCCAAAGTGATGTTTTTTTTTTCTTTTATATATTCAAGACCACAGTTTTAAGGACACACTCCTCATTTAGTTCATGACCGTGCACAAGACGTGGTGTGTACATGTGTATTTGCAACCTTCTTTTTTTTTTGCTTGTCCCTGAGCAGAGCCAGTTGCAGTAGTTCATTTATTATAGATGATGGCTTTGGACGTCCGTGCCACTGATACTATTGTAAACAGATGTGCGGTGTGCATTCCAGGAACAGCTTTGATGGATGAAGTCTTCGTTTCCGTTTGTGTCATTTTCTCACTAACGATCACAACTGTCTGTAATATCAAAGCTCTCCTGAACGCAGAGATTAATTTCGGTTGAATATTATTAGACGGCGTCAGAAGTGGATGTTGCGTGAAGTTCTGATCATGCTGGAAGAGAGACGGCGAGGAATGAGGTCAACAGGCATCAGCATGTAATTCATGTTCCCGCCTTGGTCCTTCTTCTGGCTGTGTGATCGCCTGTCATACATCACAAAGCCCCGCATCTATAGTAAGACCAAAGCAAGCTGGCAGCCACCTGCCACGGAAACTTCACAGAATAAGATAACTGTGGATGGATATTTAGCCCAGCAATACTTCCTCTGAAGGCTGCTCATACGATCTCACACATAAAGGATTCGACTGAATATTTCCTGACAGGTCTCTCACTACTAAATGTGTAATTCAATGAGGGGAAGGAAAAAAACTAACATTTCACCTTTTCATGCACCTCACTGCATCACTGGAGACGGTGTGTTGGCGGTGTTAAGGGGTTAAATAAAATCTGTTGAAACATTGCATCAATCATTCTTCCTGTCCCGAAGCAGCCTCATTTAATAATTTCCGATTTTGCGATGTTTTAAGTGCATGCATTATTCATAAATCCTTCATAAATAGTTTCCATTCTGATAAGTGCAGCCACCCCACTGTAAATACGGCCATGACACCTCTAATGCATTTCCAATGGCGCTGCTGTGGTTTGAAAGTGGCTGCCACTTCTGCTGAGGATACACTTTCTATTTTCTCCTCACTCAGAAAGCGACTCAACAAGCCGCCGTCTTTTTTTGTCTTCTTTTTTTTTTACTCCCATTTCCCACTTTAGCTCATCATATTTCAACAGCCACCGGAGGGGCGAGGGCTACTGATTTTTACATCTGATAGCAAAGCCCCCATCGCTCACACTCACTGCGCTCTCTGTCTCTCACTTCAGCGACCTCCTAATTTAATTTTAGAGGAGAAAGTAAGAGCGAGCGGAGCGTGAGTGCTGAGATATTAATACTGCTTCTCCTGGAAATCATAATGACAAACTGCTATTGCAGTTTTGCTTTCCAATATTAGCTGAGAGAGAATCCCAGTGAGCGCATGGTCATTTTGTTCGAGAGTAGTCAATGTATCACATCAACACTGCCTCCTCCTGCATTTATTACCGTCGTCTCCACGCACTCTCAATTCACTTATATTAAAATAACATCAGGAGCTCGCTTACAGAAAATAAACTGTTTTCTTTCTTGAAGACGTCTTCATGTCACAATTAATCATAGTGATTGAAAATCTATCATGTCGGTTCATGCGCTTCCTCGCGTACTGCCATACGGCCAGATTCCGTGTTTCAGAAATGGAGAAAACCTTTAATATCGTCAGGTTTTTCTCAGGTCACTTACTCACTGAAGATGGCAAAGGATGCCCTGGTATCTACTGGGAGATGAGCAGGGTGTGTTTTGTGATGAAAGCCAGAGCTGAGGATCATTTTGAGGATGATGGGTGTCATGAAAGGAAAGAACAACCAATAAACCAGCTCTAAGTAGCATGAAGCTAATATAATACATTTTATTAAAAGAAAAAGCTTGCAGACTTTGAGTTTTTGTGGAAAAAATATATTAAAGATTCAGTAAGATACCAGACCAACTTTCACCCATCAACAAGTGACATTTATTGCTTTTGAAAGATAGAATAGAGTATAATAGAATAGAAATACTTTATTAATCCTGACGGGATTCATATGGCACAAGTCTCAGGCATTCATTTCATTTTTTTGATAACATTACTTTCCAATATATTTGTTCAGGGTTTTTACAAAATGTAAATCATGTGAAGCCCTCTTGAATTCTCAGGTAACTTCATAAGTTTAGCGAGGAATGAAGAAGGGGCTGACATTGTTTTTAAGACATTAACATCTGCTCAAGTGATTTGATGACAAATCATACAGTTATTGCAGTACGCAACAATGCCAACATGTTAATATTGTGCAGCCTTAGTATCTGGTACATTTTAACTAAAACCTCAAAATCCCTCTCAGTTTAGTTTCAACGGGAAGCATTCATCCATGTGTTTCCTGTTTGTTTCCTTTACCTTTTCAGCTTTCAGCTCAGCCATCCATTCCCTGGACGGAGCGACTCAGCGGAGCGACTTCGTCTCCATCCTCCGGGAGTTCGGGAACCACTATGTGCAGGAGGCGATGTACGGCTTTCAGGAGTCCTGCACCATCTGGTACCCCAACAAACAGGTCCAGAGACAGCTGTGGCTGGAGTACCAGGACATCAGCAAAGGTAGGAGACCTATCATTACACACTGTGAGCATTATTTATTACCCAGCAAAAGTAGTTTGGAATTGCAGAATGCATGCTAATGACCCGAGGTGAGGTGAAGATGTGTTGATGTTACGCTGTTTTGTCATTTATGCACATTTTTTTTAGTTTTCATGCTGGGCTTTTGGGGTGTCTGAATTATGATGTTACAAAATTAGAGCTGGCAGGACTCTTGAACACACCTCGGCTGCACATGAAGTGTTTGCCAAGAGAAACAATTCAACCTCACCGGGGACCTCTATGAACAAAACCCTGCCCTCCTTTTTAGTTGGATCCGATCGGGTAGCTTTTTTTTGTTTTGTTTTTTTTTTTTTTAAGTCCATGCAGCCTTCGATGGTGACGCCTGTTGTTGATGGCTTTTCCGCAGCCTTGATAGGCACTCAGTTGTTTTGCTGGAGCTATAAACCAAACAAGTATCACAAACTTAATACCTTTCGAGGTTAGTGTCGAACATCACTATTTTCTGGCTTTGTATCGTCTTTTTCCTCAATCAGATTTCTATCAGGGTCAAAAAACAAAAAATAGACGTGAAAGCATTACTCAAGTTTCCAAAGAGGGAAAATAAAACTCTAGCAGGGCATGAGAAAAGTTTGTTCAAGGCTGCAAAAACAGTCAAGCAAATGTGTTGCAGTAAACAGAATATACAAGGCTGAAAATACACAACTTGGCTTTCTAAACAACTACATTTATATTATATGGCTGTTTGAAACGGCCTGAGTTTTACTGTGTTATGAGTTTGTGCCGCTTAATTTCAGAAATGATATTCAACTCGTTTTTGCAGGAAGTGTCTCTTATACCGTTCACACCTTGAAGTTGACCTGCTGAGTTTACTTCTGAAACTGTTCGAGCTGCTTTTCCCGAGTTGGGGTCTTCGGACCGTCTCAATGCCATTCATTCGAGCAGTTGACAGCTGCAAGCTTCCTGCAGTCGTTTCCTTTATTTCCCTACACTACATGCACTCTGTAAAGTCACGGCGCGTTCACCATCTGTTTTGAGTCCCCACGTTGATGGATCCTGCGCTGTAGATCAGTGCGTCTTCGCTTGATAATCAGCGCTGTTCTATCTCGAGCAGTTATGTTAAACCGCTCGGCGCTTGAAGCACTGCTACTTCTCAGCAAAAACAATCAAAGAAGCAATCTCTTTGCCTTTTGTTTTATTGCTCTGAAGCCAGCGTACTTTGTCACCGATCCATCTCTTTGTTACCTGCACTTGTTTTCTCAGTGAGTCACAGCGGTGATAAATAATAGCCCGTCTCCCCCCTGCCGTTTCACCTCAGTGGCTTCGAACTGTCCGCTGTCGTTTCCTTTGTTTGCCCTGGCCACTTGTCTTCTCATCCCTTACTTTGTCCAAGGACACCCCTGCTGCACCTCACCCTTCACTCCGGGTTACCTCTGCACCGATAGATGGCTTCAGATCGCTGAGTTTTCCCCCCCCACACACCCCGGTGAAAAGTGCATTACTCTTCATTTTCAATCGCCACTGACACACAGGTTGCAGACGCTGCTAAATGATTCAACACAATCAAAAAATCCTATACTGCTTTCTCTTCAAAACCTGCCTCAGATTTGTTTCCCCAAATTTATGCCAGATCGAGGCAACTTTCCTTGGCTTGATGTCAGCGATACTCAACTTTTGAACACACGTTAGTCTTCTCAACATCTGTTGCAGTATATATTTAAATCATATTCACATCGACTCCATATGCAGATTTCATTAATAGCTATGCAGAATACCTTCCAATTTGGACTTATTTATGGTTTTGTAAAGGAAACTAATGGTTTTATTTCTTCGAATGCATTATTTAACCGTGAAATCTCTTCAGAATTGTTAGTCCATGCATGCTCAGGTGAATATTTAAGTAAAAAGTTCATAAAACTTTTGAATGAAAAATACCGGCACAGACTCATATTCTGTGCTGCATTTTCTTGAATATGTTCATATAAATAATAACACAACCTTTCATACTCTAATAATTCCTCTGCGTGTTGCTTCTACTCATTCCTGACTGTCTAGAGATGAACACCGTGTCTTCATAATTCATTTGAGTTGAAGCTAAAACCAGAATGGTTCCTGTAGTGATCAGTCCACATGTGAAAACAGCTATGAAAAGACGCCGGTCTCGTGGGAGTGAAAATGTAATCGTCTGAACTTGTGCAAAATCAATCCAGAATCTACTTTTCCTGTCAGGTGGGAGCGGAGTGATTACATCGCGCTTTGAAGACTTGAAATGATTCAATCTAAGTGGTAACTGTTTCAGCGGGGCACGGACCATCCGTTTTCTAGGAAAAGAAATTGATTCCATTGGCAAAAACTTGAAATCAGAGCCATCGTTCTTAATCTCTTCCGGGCTTCTTGGAAACACGCTGGCCTTTTGGAGGGAGTAATGAGCTCACAGGAGAATTTGATGATCCATGTCCTCACCCTTTGCTCCAAATACAAGCTGTGCCCGACCGCAGCCGCCCTCCGTATTCAGCGAGGAGCCAGGCTGATCGTTTTCTGCATCTTAGCTCCCGGGGTCACAGCTGCTCGCAGCTGTAATAAACACCGCGCTTAGTAATTACATCAAATACACATTGAAGATGAAATCAATATTTTTGTCAGCGCTTCAGATGTTTTAGCACACCATTTGCATTGCACCACTTAATCGTACCTGTTCCAGAAAACGCCATGTTGTGCTCTCCTCTCATCTTGTATCAGCTCTGAGCTCTTAATGTGCACAAGCTGCAGATGTGTGTCTTATATGGTTTTGTATTTATAGGAAATCTCATTTGTCTCACACAATCAGACACTGTGGCGATGGTTTGCAAGAACAAAGGGAAACATTTTTGGGGGGGGGTAAATCTCATAAATACAAAAACAGTGTTTCACAAAACAGCCCATCTGCTACTTTAATCAAATTCAATAAAACATAAATAAATAAAAATCCCCAGAACTGTGATATTGTGCATCAACTGTGGATTAAAACTCAACAGACCGAAGCCCAGCGGGGGAAAGAGCCACACAGCGCACCACGATCTCTAAAGTTAATTGAAGACTTACAACAGTTGTTTCCTAATGACCCGGGAACCTGAAAACAACACACACTCACACACACACACACACACACACACACACACACACACACACACACACACACACACAGAGCACGGAGACATATATATGTGCAGATACACATAGCAGGAATATCTTGGCTGTATCAGTCATGTTTCTGGAGCCGCCGCCATCGCTCATTAACCGCGGTCAGTCAGGGTGTGGGGTTTGGCCGTGACGCCGCGACACACTGATTAATAGAACTTTCCTCCCCGCTCTCGGTTGCGGTGCGAGTTTCCTATTGTCAGACGCATGACCTCAATTACCAAGCCGGAGATCAGACATGAACGGCATGAAAACCACCTCTGCTCTGCTCATGTTGCAAACATTTGTTACAACGAAAAGATGCATTTGATTGGATCGCTGAGGACCTAAAAGGACCATTAAAAACAGTTCCTCGGTGAAAACTCAATTGATTTAGTGTAGCTGCACCTTTTTTTTTTAAGGGGAGAGTAATGAAGAAATTCTCCTCATGGAAATCCAGCTCCATGTTTCAGACAAGTATTTAAAGTTGGGAGTATATTTAACTGCATGGTATACGTACGTATTAAGACGACTAAGGGTAAATATTCGAGAAGTGCTCAAATTCTTGTTTGTAGTTCTGAAAAGGCAACATGATATTTTTAGTTATTTGGCATAATGCATCCCAAAGATGGTCTTTTGATCTTAGCATCCTCACCTTGCTGGTAATGAAGCTGTCTCGACCACTTTCAGATTTCTTCTCACATATCGTGTGGGGCTTTTTAAGATACATCCAAACAGCTTTAGTAAATACACTGCCAAAATGAGGACAGTACACAGAAATCTAAATGCGGAGTGGATATGAATATGATTAGCCTTATTTAGTTTGCCTCGTCCGTCATTTGCCGAGTGACCTGTCCCAGGGAACTTTTGTGAGGAGCGGTTCGCTTGAAAACAACTTCAAAATAATTAGACGCTTTGGAGTTCTGTCAAAAGTACACTCTAGCAGCAATTAAAAATTGAATGTACTTCAGAAACGCCTAAAGGTGACATTATAGAGCTTGGCGAATTGTTAAATGTCAGATCAAACTGAAAATACCAAATCCTGATGGAAATTCCAGATTTAAGCCAAGGTGTGTCTGCAGTAAACAGTGCCACTGAGAATTAAAGCCCTTCACATTGTTTTTACTAAGAAATCTCTTCCCCTGGCTTATTATCTACTTCCCCCCCCCCCTCTCCGACTCTTGTTCTCCATCTCTTCTCTTTACTTTCTCTCTCAATTAAATCACCATGACCTCCTTCTTCAACCTCAGCGCCGTCCCCCACAGAGCCGGGCGGAAGCTTTTTCACCCAGCCTGCACTGCAGCAGCTTTGCGTGTCGGAATGCATGTTACTATGATCATCCTGCCAGGAGCCAGGTAAAAATAGATGCCTTATTTATTCTATTAGGGCCTGTCGTTTTAACAAAGCAGCAGCCGAGAAAGTCTGGCTCCGGGGGCGAGAGATGAGAGCGGGGGGAGGGGGAGGGGGGGGGGGGGGAGTTGCTGAGGAAGAGCTGGAAAGACACGGGAGAAATTATTCAGGAGTGGCCCTGACCTGTGTGACCCCGTCTACACCAGCACGCCACACGCACACACCTCAGCGCCACCTGACCCGCCTGCTTACCAGCTGGGAATTATGCAACACTCACTGCTGATTCCTGACAAAAACCTTTACTATATATATACTTGGCTGTTTCTCTCTTTGTCACATCGGATTAGCATATTGTTATTTGAGTGTTGGCAGATTATTTTTTTTTTTCTCTTTCTCGTTTTTAGAGCACGTCGTGCATGGACAAAGTTTTCAAAGAAAAACTGTGATGAGTCACTCTGAAACCTGAATAAAAAGAAATTCCCTTCAAACCAAAGTTGAATGTACTGTAACTTTACAAATATGGTGGAAGTGTCACATATGTGGGGTGCGAGGTCACAATATATAATTTAGAATGGCCTTTTTGCAGGCGATAGGGAAGGGGAGAGATGCCTGGCATCAGTGCACTCGGTCACATGATTCCTGGGCCTCACAACTAAATGTATTTGTCCATAACCAGTCGGCAATATTTGTGTAATTGGTGTTTTCTACAAACAGCAACAATAATAAACCATTGACTCAATAATTAGATTTTTTTTTTTTTTTTTAACCCAGCAGTTTCCTTCTTTTTGCCTCTATCCTGTTTATTCTTTTAATATTTTTTTGGCTTTGACGTCTTTATTCATCCTCAACTCACAAAGCTTTGGTTTGAACTGGTTTTCCAATTTGTGTGAAGCAATTATTGAGTTAATAAATTAGTGTGGGCAAAAATTTACAAATGTGTAATAGTGACACAAAAAAAATCTGAAAGTTAAGAGGATTTTTAAAAAAGAGATGAAGGAAACTTGGACATTAATATCAAATTCAGATAAACAGGATGGTTTTCACAGCTTTCGTTTCTTAAAGCACAGTCACATTCACCTATTCACACACACTCACTCACGTACCAGCAGATGCTGTGCCACCACTTTTTTCCCCCCTGCTGGGAGTGAGTAGGGGCTTCAGAGTCCTGTCCAAGGACACTTTGGCACATTGACAGGCAGAGATGGGGATCAAACTGCCACCCACGGGATTAAAGAATGATGCGAGGCTGCTGTGGCTTCAGCCCAGCCGCCGCGGCCAGACAGCATGTTATCAATGCAGCAACGTTAAGTTCTGGATCAAATTTTAAAAAAGGACACCGTCTAACCAGGTGTCTGTGACCTCCTGCTGTGAATGCAGTGATGCCCAGTTGTGTGGACGATGGCTTTGCTGGGTTTTCAGACGGTTACAGTAACCTGATGCATTATCAGCAGGCTCTGTGGCTCACTGCTCTTTAGGTACTCGTCCCACGCGAGACAGAAAAGAAACACTGAACAAATTTGGAATTTTATTTCAAGAAATGTCATCTTGCGAGTCTCTAGCCGTGGGCTGTAAGCTGTAGCATAAATATTCTACACATTTAGCTCTCGGTTTAGGTCTCCAATAGTTGCTTAGAGTCTTCTGCTTTCCTACCGAGGCTATAAGGTTCTGCTGTTTACTCAAGAACCAGAGAAAAATTATTTTTTTAAAAAAGAACATTGACTACTCATACCGATATTTTCCTCCGCATGGCACCCTGAAGCCTTTCAAACATTAGCGAAGGAAGGGTACCCTTTTTAATAACTTGTTAAAATGGAAAATGACATAAAGTCAACGCATTAGCGCGTTCTCTGTGACCTTATGCGTGCTGCTGCATGGTTCACAGAGAACCTGAAGGAACGGTGACAGGTTCGAGTGTCGGCTTGTATTGCCCTAATTGGATAGTTTATTTTAGAGTGTTTGTAATGCCACATGGCCACCACATTCACTGCGGTGCATGGTCACACACGGAAAGTGACTGGATGTGGCGGTCTCCACAACGTCCCACAATGTGACACTGTGAAGTTTTCTCACTGCACTTTGCGGGATCTTGTTGAACCATGCTGGAGCTACACCCACTTTAGTAACGCTATGACATTACATCACTGTCACCACAGTACATATTTTTCCTCCTGAACTCGACAGGCAGGCTATACTGATTGGCTCATGAATTGTTTAATAACGGACAGTCTCGATCGGACCTGGAGATTATTAGGTTTGGCAAATACCGAATGAAAAACAAGATCAAATTTGATGGTGGTAAAACAATTAATGCATGTTATTTTAGATAACTGGGTAGGGGAAATAATGTGTTCTTGCTGGCAGCTGCACAGAGGTCCCCACAAATAGTTGGGATAAATGGATTTTTTAGAAATGGCAGGCAGAGGAGTGAGGCACACACACACACACACACACACCACACACACACACACACACCACACACACACACACACACACACACACACCTGAGTTTTAATTTTCTACAGACCTGGTGAATTTCACTAGGGAGAAATCCTGGCTAAAGTTAGAAATAACTTATAGAAGATAAAGAATGATTTAGTGAGGATACTCGACTTTATGTCCACAAAAAATGAATCTTAACATATCACACAAACAAACATTAAAGTTAATAGGTGAACTTCTCATTGATGAATGAGCTGCATTCAGCGCCGCTTCCATCTTGGATGAGTACCCGCTTCACCTCGTGTGCAGACAGAAAAATTCTAGGGTTGAGGTGGCAAAAAGTCTGGACCCAAATCTTAACATAACCAATAGTGTTACTTTTACTTTCTTATTAGTTTTGCAAAATGTAATGTTTTTAGAAGCAAAATCCATCCTTGACCGCAAAACCAGATCGCAGTAAAATTGGAAGAAATTTCAGTGAGTGCCAACATCACCAAAAAAAAAAAAAAAATAAGTAAATGAAGAAGAAAAGGTTGAAATGTTGGTCTGAATGTAAAACGGACAGCAGAGACAGATGAAGCTAATCTGGTTTCCCAGACAAAAAAGGTAGGAGGTTGGCGAAACCCATAAGAAGACATAGAAATAAAGAAAAGATGGGTGAAGAAAGAGGTGAATGAACAGATTACAAAGAGCTCCAGACGAGGAATGACAAGAAGGAGGACAGACAGAGGAGACGCTGCGGAGAGGAGGTGAACGCTGCGGCAGCTGTGATACGGAGGCAGTCGGAGAAGATCCAAGGAGGTGTGGGTGGAGGTGTTGAAGGAGATGTCATCTTCCTCTCTGAGGATGAGGCGGGGTGATAAATGTTTCCCGCTTGCTCGCTCACCAAACTATTACAGACAGATGTGGAACAGATGTCTGCGAACGGAAACGCTTTCACGCAAGTAAAAGTTTTAGTGCAACTTTTTGCAAGACTTAAAATTTTTCTACTTCAACTTATATTGATGTAACTCACGATTGCGTGTGTGTGTGGTCTTATATGTATAGTAGATCGGGGCAAAAAAAAAAAAAAAAAACAAACTTTGTAGCCAAAGCTTAGAACAAAATCTCATCTAAGTTGTCAGTTGGAACCAGTCCAACGGTGGAAGATGAGAAACAGATTGTCCGACTGCTCTGCCACAAAACTAGTTGATGTTGAGCTTGGTCAGCAGATTTGTAGATGACTCCCCTCACCGGAGAAGGCAGCACCAGGGGCGTATCGGCTTACGTGCAACGGGATCATTCAAATTGCATTACGACAGGATTATCAGGACATTAAGACACGGACAGAAATATGCTTCTGTCTGCAGAGAGGTCACTAATCAGATTGCAGTTACTTCCACAGAATATATTGTCAATTTTATCTTTTTGTTATTTGGCGAAGCTGTTTATTTCCAAAGAAAGGAGGGTAATACAAGAAAATCCCTGTTTGCACTCAACTGTTTGTGTGGTTGTTAGTGTCGATCATTAACTAACCCAACAATTTGTTGTCATTTAGAATTTGTCAGTGATGAGCCACAGGTGAGATAAAAATTGCCTTGTTTGACGTGATTCATCAAATCCCACATATGGTTCTGTCTAAACTGTCTGCATGTTTATTTTGCTGTGTAAATATAGATTGAGCACTAATATACACGTATGTAAGCCACTCAATGCAAACCCTGATGCATTGTGGGTTGAAACTCAACGATCTGTGTGCTATTCTGCGCTGTGCTGGCTGATGGTGTGTCGTCAGCAAAAAGGGATTTTTAGGAGCTGGGTGTCTCTTAGAAGTGATTGATCAGTATAGATGTTTTGACATATGCATTGTTTGTAGGTCAGTATGTTCAGAATTTACAACTCAGTTGCATTTCCATTTTAATTGTGTTAGTACCAGGCTTTCTATTTGTCATATTTGTTTGCAATTGGACAAATCCTCCCCAATACTAACCTGGCAATCATTAAATGAAAGCAGTCATTCATTTAATGTAATATCCAAAAATATGTCTGAAATGCAAAAGCTTTCTCGATCGGAGGAACATTAAAATTGATAACATCACTGACGGGCACACGAGGTGCAAAACAAGCAACAAGAAGGAAAGAAATAAATCCTCTGTGATTAAGTCTAACACCTCCAGTGTGAACAACTTAAAGATGCTTTCTGGCAGAGAAAAGTTGTTATTAAGACACATGTCGATTCCAGTAATGAGTTGCTGTAATGAATAATGAGAACTATTGACAAAATCCTCACAGCAACCCTTTGTCTGAATTTCTATTGGTTTAGATAAAAAAGCCACATACAATTCTGTTTTTTTTATCTCTCACTATTTCAGCATAGCCTGAAGGCTGTGCATTATTATTTGAAGAGTAAACCAACCATCAAATTAATATCTTGAGTCAGCCTCAAAGGCAATCTTTTCTCTTCAGATTCAAATCAAGTGTTTCATTGAGGTTGTGAAATCGGTGTGTTCACAAGCAAAAGCATCCATGTGCTCGCTGATAGACTTGGATGACACACACTCGCACACAGCGAAAAAGAGCAGGCAGGACTGACTCTGCCGTCTGAGACAGCTGTAAGTCGTTTCCCTTGTTCAGCAAAACAGCCGTTTTAGAGTTTTAGACAGGTTTGCTTCATCAGAAGTGTGAGGCTGAGAGATATCACAGGGAATGAATAGTCTGTCTGAGTCAGCTTTGTGTTTGATGACTTGGGGTGCTCTAAGTTTCCAGAGAAAGAACAGAATGGTTGAAAGGTTTCTTGCTGGCACAGTACAGTACAGTGGTGTCGGATCAAAATCTCAAGATTATGAGCAGCTCAGCAATGGATACAAAATCTTGAAACATTAACTTCAAAATTTCATGATTCCATGTCTTATTATTCTGTATTCTATAGAATATTCAGCATATTGTACCAGGACTTTGACGCAAATAGTATTGGAAAATATTTGCCTTAGTGCATTTGTGTATTTGTACAATAAAGTGCAGTTTCTAGTGCAGCACAGAATATCTTGAGTCCTTGAAAGTCAGGCAGCAGCATGACCCTCATGAGCATGCACACACACACACGCACACACACACTGAGCAGCTTACAGAACAAGTGGTCAGTAATGGCTGCAGTTCTGGTGGAAGACAACCCCAGCAAATCCGGTGGGATGCAAAGCCTTGCGTGTCCTTGTGGCAGAACAAACATGGATGGAAGCCATCAGTTTGCTCTGTTTAAATGCACTGACATTTGTGCTGAAAAGGCCAAAAGAGGAACGGAAAAAAAAAGTACATGGTCTGGTTGAGGCCCTGTGTTCTACCGCTCATTCCACACAGGGAATTAAAAGTGTGCAAAATTTATAAAATCAACCTACCTGGAGGAAAAGCCGTATTTTTTTTGTTTGGCAGGATGAAAATACCAAACATCGTGGGCCATCGTGGAACACGCCTGCTGTGGATCCAATTTCCATCTCCTGATGAGCGGAAACATTGCGATTAAATCACTGAAAGACAGGCCTAATATTACAAACATACAAAAGGGAGAACCTTCCAAATGAAAGCACTGGAAAATTCCTTTGTCTGCACTTGATGATCAAAAAATGTCTTATTAGGTTTTCTGTAACATGCAAATTGAAAGAAGAATGAATTCTGTTCCTACTTTCTGCTATATAGAATTCAAAGTTTTCACTTCATACATACATATAATATATATACATATATATATATATATATACACACACACACACACACATATATATATATATATATATATATATATATATATATATTATATATATATATATATATATATATATATATATATATATATATATATATATGTGTGTGTGTGTGTGTTTGTGTGTGTGTTTTTTTTTTTTTTTTTTTTTTAAAGATTGCATCTTAATAGAGCCAAACAACTGAAATAAAGACAGTGAGTTATTGTCTGGAAAACATAGTTATTACATTATGTTAGTTCACTCCATGTGCTTTTTTTTTAAATTGCCTAAATCACAAAAATATTATTTTTAAATAGTAGATATTCTATTTCTTTTGTCAGTTTTGATTTCAGCAAGTTATCCATTGAGAAACGGCCTGAGTTTACTTCACCTTCATCCTCTGAAGAACATGCAGCTCGCCGGCTCTGATTCATTCTGCATTGTGGCCGCCACGCTGTTATTCAGTATTTTCTAATCATGTCGTACATGATCTGTTTCAGCCTTGCCCCTCGAACATCCACCCTTCCCCACACAAATTTAATTCCACTCTCAGCCAGTCAAGGTCGTCCCAAAGATGAAATTTAAACATTTTCTTCTTGTTGTTGGGAACACGTGGAGGAGGAGATGGGTGAGCCCAGCACAGTCATCTCCCTCGCACACTCTCACTCCCTCATTATTCCTACTTTCACTCTTGCCAGAAAAAAAGAAATGACCTGTTTACTTTGCTTTTCTTTTCCAAAAAGCAAAGCCTTTGTTGATTTTTTTTTTTTTTTTTTTTTGTTATATATATATATATATATTAGTTCCTCATCTTTTTATGCCTGTGCCTGCAGGGAATTCTCTGCTAATGTTCTCCATGTATTCTTCACACTCCTGCATTTTTCGATCATCTTTTTGTGCCTGTACCTGCTTTTTTTTTCTCTTTTCATTGCCTGTGACACATTAGACAGAAGATACACTCCAAATGCGTTTGGCAGACCTGAGGCGTGTTGCTACGTGGGTTTTTTTTTTTTTTCGGCTTGGCGCACCGAGCTTCCTGTGACTCATCTGTCATTTATCAAATTGTTTGGAAAATGATTTTTTGGTGAATGTGTAAATCTGGCTGGACCAACCAAAGATGTGATGACAGACAAGGTTTAGTGTTTTAGATCGGTCTGCAACAGTGTGTACCGTGTAGGCATTGAATATATTGACAAACGTGGTATTCAGGGCTGCCCACAAGAACGGTTGCATAAATGACACTGAGGCCATGGGGGAAGAAACAGAAAAACATGCAGCTTTGCAAACTAAAGTCCTTTACATCGATTATTTTCAGTTGCTTCAGTTTATAAGAGCTGGTTTGAAATATGAGGCCGCTGAACTGATGGTAGATAAACATGATTAGATTGCATTAATTCACAGAGGAGCTTTGTGACGGGTTCATCATGGAAGTGAGGCTTAATTGCACAGTTGATGCTTTTTTTTTTTTTTTTTTAGTTCTGGGCTGACATGAAGTAACTGAAGAACAACAGTACTCGCATCGTGGCACAATTACACACAAGATTAATATTAGTGTTTCAATGCTTGACAATTGTATGGATTTTGAATGTGAAGTTAACTTTTTTCCTCTGTTGTCTGCAGTGCCGCACCCATTCTAAAAACGTCTAAATTGGTCGATACTGATGAGCACACGGAGCTTTTTTCCTGGATAACACAATCCCTCTGCTTCACTGAGCTTAAACTACAGTATTTATGGATTATTTTTTTTTTACCCCTTGCATTTATGAATCTCCCATCTTTTTGTTCCCCAGTATATATTTACAGTGTTAAACCCAGTTTTTTGTAATGAGCAGAGAAAAACAAGTTTGTTTTGTTTTGTTTACTTTTTTTAGCTTAACTTTTTAACGATTAAAAACAGTTTGTATCCCAGTCGTTTACATTGAGCATACTTCACATTTGCAGAAACTAAAACTCTCTTCAGTTCACTTTCATTTTTAATTTCTCTTTATGTAAAAATGTGTATGTGCTCTCAGGATATCGAAACGTTAAAAAACATCAAAGTACTGGAAAACTGCAAGAGTTTGTTAGACCCAGTCCTTTTCTTTTCATTAACTGGGGCTTAAACAAAACCCTGACTGTGTACTGTGCTGGGCAGCGTTCTCGTATATGTACAATAGCGTGTGTGAATGTAAGCTTTGAAGGCATTTTCCCTGCTTACAAAGTCTAGCTCATTTATGATTTAATGAGGACGTGCGACAGAAATATCTTTTCCGTGGAGAGACGGAGCACCAGAAGAAATGAGTGAGGTAGGAAGCGAGAAAGGTAGCAGGGACAGTTGGGGAAATATCTGTTAAGTCAGCTGGGATGTCTTAGTGGTAAATCCATGACCATCCCCAAGTGTCTTTGCAAATGTCTAAAAGCAGCAGCTTTCGCCAGTGTTGTAATCTGCCGCCTGACTGGAATCCATTTTATTTCTTCAATCAAGACACGTTACTGAGCAGTGTGTGTTTGGATGCTGCTAAATCCATCTTTCTGCTTGGGATTTATGGACGAGTGTGCACCTACAAAGTGATGTTGTTTCTTTAAGTTGACATTGTTTTGACAATCCCACATTAAAAGTCGACAAATACCAAATGCTCTAGAAGGCTGCTGCTGCGCGCAGCGAATCATGATACATGTATGTATATATATATATATATATATATATATATATATATATATATATATATATATATATATATATATATATATATATATATATATATATATATGTATATAAAGTTTTGTGGTTTGCATGGAAAGGTCACTTTTAGTTAATGTGGTCTTCTGGGCTCATGGTGGCTGATGCCGGCAGACTCAGGGTTTTCTGTGTAATTGTTTGCTGACTTAATGACTTTTCCACTAATTGCTGCAGCTAAACCTTGTTTTAGCTTTTGCAGCTGTCACTTAATTGTCACTTTGCCCCTTTCAGCAAAAAAATTTCCATTTCTTATTTATACGTGAGGAACTGATTTGAGAAGTTCAGAGTATACACAGTGCACCAGTTGATCAGGTCTCGAAAAACGAGGTGCACGAAGTAAGTAAACAGATCACCAGTGAGGACTCACAGAAGTTCAGTTTCGTTTTGACTTCGAGCAAGAGAGAAAGTGCATTCTAAGCAATTCAAAAGCCAGCAGACCGGCTGTGTCAAACAGTGATGAAGCAGTGATGTTTGCTTGTGCAGTGCTTTTTTTTTTAAAAAAAACTCCAAACATTTATTTTCTCACCTGTCTGAAATGCTATAAAATTTTCATGATTGTATTACCAACCAAAAAGAAGGGGGAAAAAAACTTGGGGAAAACATGGTTTCAAAAGTTTGAATCCTCCAAGGTCACCTGTCAAGCGATGTTTTCACTTTAAGATTTAGAAAATAAGATGTTACCTGCAACAAACTTAGCAAATTAATGCTGTTCCGCATTCTTTGAATTTAACATTTCGCTGAATTTAGAAACATATGAGTTGAGATGAAAAAAAACACCTTATTTATTATTCAATAGGATTCAGCGAATAACTTTTCAAGTATTTACACTATAAAGGTTTAAATATCTTAACAGCAACAAGCTGCACAGTTTGAGTCATTCCTTTTAGAACACCTAATAATAAAGATACTGATTTTCAGTCGGTGTTGTTGACAGCTCCTGGTGACTGTTGAATAAACATTTCTGCTAAACCGCTGAAGGAGCTTATTTGAGAAACCCCAGCAAACTTGCACGGATCCGTGTTCCAGATCGAGCGCGCGGCGTTCTTTGTTCTCTCGGCACGCGGCGCGTGTGAGGAACTTGACCCGCCGTTCGACGCTTTGCTTTAAATCAGGCAGCGATTAGACAGAAACGCAACACATGTGTGCTGAAATGCAGACAAATTGGCAAGTGGGATTAACTGGATTGCGAGGCTGGACAGGAGGTGTTGCTTCGCCGCAGTTAGATCCGCAGCAGTCCTCTGGTTTAACACAGGTGTGTGTGTGTGTGTGTGTGTGTGTAGGTGAGATACCATGTGTAAGTGTTGGTGAAAGAGTAGCTCTGGGAAACTGCTTAGTGGAAAAATCACCAAATATATAAGGGAACTGGACAAACATTTCTCTCTTAATTGTGTAAATGTACATTCTTTTGACTCATTCATCTACCGTCACACTTTAAAATGTATTACATCATTTTACAGCCATTTTCGGTCTATTTTGCATAATATAATTAGATTTTTTTTTTTTTTTTGCAGCCCCTTTCAAAAGCAGCACACTCTCGGTGTGTTTCCCAGTCAAAGATATTGCCAAGTCAGGGCTCTGTAAACGCATTCTTGCCACCCAAGCACAGCTAAGTCTGGCAATGTGCTTAAACTCCAATCTGTCGTCTTATTTGAACGCCGTCAAAAAATAGTGTCAGCCAGTGGCACCCTAAAAGTGTGTGACTCATACCTCACAGTCAATCATTTCGGATGCTTTTTTAAATTCCGAATGAAATGCGAGGCCGCTATGGAAGCTGAGAACATTCGTATTTACCAGCCTCGCTGTACGTGAGAATGACTGATAACATTTTTGAAGCACAGCTTTGTATTTCAGACGAGGTCGCCGGCTGTGCTAACGTTTTTTCACACCGATGCGTGCATCTTCCATATCGGAACGCTCCACAAACCGTGTGCATAACAAGACAGCCATGTAAAGAGAGAGGTTAATTGCGAGGTTGATGAGATTTCTGAGGGTCAGTCGGCTTCAGAACCAAGCGCACGTACAGTACGTGTATAAATCGAAAAGTGAGGCTGGAATCAAGGGGGGGGGGAAATCTGATGAGATGGTTTTCTTTAGAAACATAACTTATGCGTTGGTGGTGTGCTGTACGTTCCGTGAGTCGCTGCAGGTTCAGAACGAAAAGCAGATCTGCAGTTTTGCTCAAACCTGAGCTTGATGTTTGCTGAATGCCTAATTAGAAATCTTTGTAACTTCTCATCTTTTCGTAGTTCAATCAAAAGTTGTTTTCTTTTGGCATTTTCAGACTCTTGACTATTTCAAAACGTATTTGAACATCTCAGCCTTTTTTGAGAAGGGTTTCTCATTTAGCTCAGGGTTAGTTTCCCTTTTTTTTTTGCCTACTTTTGAACTAACTTCGTGGCCTTTCTAAGTGTTTTAATTACTGCTTCACGCTCCAGCAGTGTTTTTGTCGCAGAAGATTGAGACGGTCTCAGATGAACAATTCCTGAACTTATGGAAAGCAGTATAAAGGATGAGTCACATGCTAATATGATGAGATAGTAGATTATGATGATGTGTGTGTGTGTGTGTGTGTGTGTGTGTTTGCACCCTTGTTGGTTTTTCTGTGTGTCTACATGTGGTGGAGCACCAGGCTGGTTCTGGTGGCCCAGCAGAGGAAATGAAGAGCGATGACAGAACCGCTCGGGAGGTTTCGTGTGTGTGTGTGTGTGTGTGTGTGTGTGTGTGTGTGTGTGTCTGTTTCAAGCCCTTCCCACCTCTCTCATTCATGCACTTTATCATTTATGAGCGTTGCTCGTCTCATATAGGTCTTTCTTTGTTCAAGCTTGAGGAGAGATATTGTTATTCCTTATTGCATTTAAAAAAAAAAAAAAGGAAAAAAAAATACTTGCCAACGTGCCCTGAGTAAAATTGGTTTGTTCCTTTCTGCCGCTGCAGCAAGTTGATACTTTCCTGCTTCCACAAAATTGGGACAAAATCTCTCTCCTCCTCTTGCATTATTAAATAAAGTGGAAGAATTAGCTCTCTGCCCCGGGGATTGTGCGATTGTGTTTATGTGCGTGTCACAGGAAGAAAATCTCCCGGCTCCGAACCGACAAGCTCGCCGCGTTAGGATTGCGCCTGGAAGTGTGCACGTCTGCACATGTGGTTGCACGGCTATGACAACTGGAAGATTTTACATGTTTCCCAGCAGCGCGCACATGTGCACACTCACACACACACACACACACAGTAGATCCCGTCCCATGCTGCGCCGTTAGATAAGCTTAGGATGAGAGCGTCAGGTGTGTGCTTATGCTCCAGATGGAGCGGAGAAGGTTACCTTTCATGTTTTACTCACACATTCAGGCAATATATTCAAATATATGCAAAATGTAAACCTGCCTACATGAGCCTGCTGTGTATAATCAACAGGGAATCTGTTTTGGTATTTTCATCATCGTACCTTTAGAGGAATCAAAAAAAAAAGGTAAAATAAAATATTGGAGCCACCAAAAAAAAAGTGAAAACCCACCTCAGATGACTCATATCTTACTCATAGCTGTGCTCCTGTGACGTCTAAATCCAAAGCTGGTTATGTGTTGTAGACTGACTAGTAATGCAACAACACTCTGAAAATAATAGGAGCCTTTTCCACTGAGCTGCTTGAATAACAAAGTGAGGTTTTCAGCGCGAGCTGTCCCATTCCAGGTGCAGCTCCAGCTGCCACTCACTCGCAAGTTAAGCTCGAGAAAGTAAGTTATGAAGAGCTGATTACATTTTTATGATTGTTTTGAAGAAAACAGTCCCAGAAGTCAGTTGTTGACATGTGGGTGGATTCTCGTTTCGTTCTCCTCTGTGACAGTCAAATTATTTGTTCCTTGGGAAGTCTGGAGTTATTTCAGGAAGTTGTCCAGTTCCTGACAGAGCTGTGAACATTTTCTGTCCTTAATGAGGGCTGCCTGTCCGAGGACGGCCCCGCCTTGTTGTGTACCACTTTGAAGAGTCAACATATTGGCCGGATTAGCATTTTTAGTTTTTGATTGAATGCAGTGTTCAGCTTCTCTCTTTGAACAAGAATATGAATGTCCCTTAAATTGGATATCGGTGGGAGTTGCTCGATTAACTTCTGTCATGACTGAATGAGACTCAAAACACTGGTTCGTTTTGAAACATTTTCCATTATAATCATCGACTGAGTGCCACTATGTAGACTCAGAAGATTTTGGTTAACTGTTGACATTGCTGCTTCACAAATGCAGGAAGATATCAAGCCACACTTAAGTGCCAAAATACGTACTTTTAGACTGTGCAAAAAAAAAAAAGGGGGTTTTGCTGAAAACCCACCCAAACAGGAAGAACATGCATGCACGACACAGAAAGGCTGAAACATGATCTCATCTTAATTGTTGATTGAGTATTTATTCATTTGGGTTCCTGGGCGGTGTGCAGAGTCCATAAGATCGATGGGCTTCATATTTCGAAACATCAGCTGCTACCTTTTCAATTGATGACAGTCCACCGTGAAGTGGAGCTATCGTTCACCTTGACATGCCAAGAAGTGAAACACAGAAGTCATCAGTCCGGCTCTACAGAAACCATATCAGTGCTCTGTGCGAATTGACTTTGTTTTGTGCTTTTGATAAGTGATAAGAAATGTGCAGGTGTTGGTTGTGCATCTCTCCGTCGAGACCAAAGCTCAACTATCAAAGGTTTGCTGAATGCTTTTCATTGAACTACAGATCCATGACTCCCTTGTTGTGTGTTGTCTTGCGTCTGCATTTCATTGTTGCTTTTGTTAAGTCGTGACAAATAATTTATCTCTGTAGAAGCAGCACAGTGTGCCACTCCTAACAACTTGTAAGAAGATGGAAATCGCAGCAGAACCATGGTGAGAAATTACCTGAGTGCTTTAAATAATTGTGAAGAAAGAAAAAAAAAATCTGATGCAGGCAAAAGATAACGATGGAGGAGGAGATAACTGCTCAAACCGGCACAAAATCATTTCTCTCCACTTTCACTTATCACAGTGTGGAGGGAGGCTAAATCAACCGGTACGTGGAAGCAAAGCATCTTGATTATCATATCGCAGCAAAGTCAAAGTCCTGTGCTGAGGATTTGTTTTCTCCATAAAGTGTATACATAATTCTGTTAGTTCGTCTCTGCCACCCATCGACATGCGAGGGGGAGAAGAAGAAAAAAAAAAAAATCCCCCAAGCTTTCCCAGCACGATACAGCGGGAATGATGATAAAATCTGTTTGACTAGTTGCATTTCCTCATTGCCTCTTTGTTTCTGCAGCTGCGCCAGCGCCGCCATTGAGATCCTGAACTCCCTTACTGTAACTCCCACCCTTATTTCTTTTTCATCAAAGCAAAACTCATCCCTAACTGAGCCTCGGATTCCATTTCATGGGGTTAAGTACGTGTGATTAGGATACAGAGCATCTTAGGTTTTCACGGGCCTTTTCAATTTAAATACTAAATAAAACCGTCATGAGTAAATCTCATCATGTGGCGGCATTGAAGAGAAGAAAAAGACATGCATGCAGCCACACAGTACTCAATTAATGTTCTTTTTTTTTTTCCCAAACATAAATGGAGGTAGCAATTAATTTGTTGATGAAAAACCTTTCATTTTTTTTCTTTCTTTTTCGCTTGCCTGTATCAGTCTCCTCTCTCCAAACATCGTTCAGCATCTGGATTTTACAGGAAATCAAGTTAAACTGAATTGATTTTGAATTGAACACTAAAGCTCCCAGAAACTCACACACCCACAGCACCGTGCCAAACACACACACAAACACACACACACACACACACACACACACACACACACACACACACACACACACACACACAATATCGCTTCAGTACAAGTGGTGTCATGCTACTAAATTGCCCCCTACAGGCCACAACAACCACAGCATCTTCTGTAAAAGAGGGTGAAGTCACTGCAGTTGGAGGGAGTGCATTGTAACACAGCCCGGGGGTTCGGAGGGTGGGGTGCAGCCAAAACCGTTTCAATGGAATTATGAATATTAAATACTAAAGCAGCCCGAGACCCAACCGAATCCTCCCTCCCTCCTTTTATTTGCTAACTGAGCTGTGTCTTTCCTCCTAGTTTATTCTCATGTCTAATTATCCCTGCAGAATGCAATAATGGAAGACTCTCCATTCTGTTCTTTTGTTTAATGACGTCTGAAGATGAGGAAGGAGGTATTTGGAGGCACTCATCTAAAGAATAGGGCTTTTGACTTTGCAGGGCTCTTTAGTTTTCCATGCACCACACGTTCTCGGTATGAACTAAGTGCAGACTGCTTGTTTTTATTTTTGTGTTTGTTTTGTGAATGATCAATTTTTTTCTGAAATGAATATCTTTGAATATCGTCAGTGACCTGCGCTAACCTCAAATGTCCAAAATGATGCAGGTGGATTTCAAGGATGTGGAATTTCAAAATTAAATAGCTCTACTTTTTTTTTTTTCTTCTTTTTCTGTTTGTGTGCATTTACAATGGCTTGTTAGTAAGAAAAGTATTCACACCACTTGGAGTTTTCTACATTGTGTCACACAAAAACCACAAATGTAAATGTGTTTTATTGGGATTTTATGTTGTGACGTGCAACAAAAATGAGTCTTCGTTCCACTTCTCTCTGATAACAGTAAATAGAGTCGACTGGTGTGTATTCTGATATTTTAATCTTAGTATAAATCCAGCTGCTCTTTGAAGGCATCAGATGTTCTTTTCAGAACATTTTGTTAGCAAGCAGCATCATGAAGACCGAGGAAAACACCAGACCAACATGAAGTTGCGGAGATGTTTAAAGCAATTTTAAGTTACAAAAGAAAAAAGAACATCTCACCAGCGTCATACAATCCATCTTACCAAAATGGAAAGAGTATGGCTCAACTGCAAACCTACTCAGACATGGCCGTCCTGAACTGACAAGCTGGGCACAGAGATAAATGATCAGAGAAGAAGCCTGGAGGCTCATGGTAACTCTGGAGGAGCAGCGGAGAACCAGAGCTCAGGGGGGACAATCTGTCTGCAGGACAGCCATCATTCATGCAGTCTTGAAGGAAAACTGGTCTGAGTCTGCAGAAGACATGACACTGGGGCAGAAATCATACAGCCGGAGCTGCAATGAAACGGTTTAGATCACAAGACATTATTGTGTTAGAATGTACAGGTCAAAGGTCAGACCCTAATCATGCTCAAAATACTTGGCATAGCTTGAAAATTGTTATTCAGAGACGCGCTCCATTCAGTCTGACTGAGCTTGAGCTATTTTACAAAGAACAGGGGGAAAAAAAAACTTGAGTCTGTGGATGTGCAAAGCTGCTAGAAACACCCCAGAAGACCTGCTGCTGTGACTGGAGCTAAAGGTGGCTCCATAAAGTATTCACTCAGGGAGTAGGAATGCTCCTTTATGCTATATTTTCCATTTTTCTTTATATTTAAAAGAAAAGAAAATAGTCATATATGATTTGAATACCATTTCACAATTATGCTACATGTTTTGTTGGCATATCACCTGAAATCCCATTAAAATCTACTTACGGTTGTAATCTGACAAAATGTGGAGAAGTTCAAGCAATCTAAATACTTTTGCAGGCCACTGTTTGGTAGGCAAATGTTAATAAAAACATCATAAATTGTGCAATAAATCAAAATTAGTCTGAGTCAGTGTTCTAATGAATCAGTTTAAGTCTTTATTTTAGTGCTTTCACTGCTCTAATTATACATTATTTAATTAAGGATGGGAGTCTATATTATGTGTTTCATTATATTCCGGCTTTCCCCTGACTTACGCAGCGGAACCTCCGCTGTATACACCGCAGGTTGCTAACCACAGAGCGGGGTGTAAAGTACAGTGGTGTGTAGTGTGCAGAGGGAACGCTTGTATTACTCAGGTATTTCCTGGCTGGAGGTAGTGCACCCCAGTGGAATTAGTTGGAATCCATTATCATACATTATCATTGGGAGTTAGAGACTAGTACACTAATGCGACTGATAAAACTGCCTCTTCTTGTTCTATTTTAAAGCGGCATCCTCCGCAGCAGGCGTGACCTGCAGCAGTGATTCCGGCAGACTTCAGCCTTGGCTGCAATGTCGGTGTGAAACCGGATCGCCAGTAACTCACTCATACAGAAAAACATCAAGACAGTGGAATACAGCCATGAGGTTAAAACAATGACTAAAAATCATATTGCACTCATTAAAAAGAAACCGATTATGAATTATTTGTCCATAGAAAGTTAGTTAATTATTAGGGTGGCTCTATATTTGTGAGCCATTTCTCAGTCATCTTTTCTAAAAGAGGCACCAAGGGTAATATAGTAAACATCACAAGTGATATGTTTTTGTTTTTTATTATGTTAATACTGGTGTGAGTCTTATTGCAAATTCTAAGAGTAGATTTATTTTTAAACATTCATAATATTTTCATATTTATTATTTTTTAAATATTCTTGTTATCTTTTCCTTGTGCAATGTGGAGCTGTAATGACTGACTCTCCTCACACGGGATGAATGAAATCATATCTTAAACAGCCAGAATGACATGCTTTTCTAGAAGGAACAAAATGGTCCCAGCAAGGCTTCGATTCAGTCGGCCGGTACTATTTGTTCTCCCTGGTTGTTCTCTACCTTTGCCCTGACCTGGTGCTGGCACATTTCTTTTTTCTTTACAGAACTTTTCGTTGAGATTAAATAACCGTAATTAACTTGCGGTAGATCCAGACATGAAGGAACTTCCTTTCCTTCTTCATGTTCCAAGTTATTTATGTGCCTTCAAATATGTTTACAGGCATCATACGATGTAGGCTACATGAGAAGTGCTGTATAGTTCATGATACCCTCACTTTTTAATGAGTATCCCCTCTGACAGGAGGAGATATTTATATCACCTTAACAGTAGAACGCTGTTTGAAATGGAAAGCATGCGATCGCTGACACTGCACACTGCCCTCTCTGGTGTTCCGGGTGTCCATCTAAACTAAGTAACCTCCCCGTTATTCTGAACACAGCGTGGTAACGAGGAGGCAAAGCAATCTGAGGATATCGTTGCGATTCACCACTTCATGAAGCTGCAGCTGACGGACGGGAAATGCTTCTCCGCCACATGCTGTGCCACAAAAAGCAGCCGCTCCAAAACAGAATCTGATGCAATTGTTTCCTCACAGCGAAATACAAATAGATAGGTATGAAACACACTCTCAAATATAGTTGTTTTTTGTTTTTTTTTCCACTGGAATCCACTTTGAACATGACAGAAAAGGAATGTTTGTGTCATAGCGAGCCCATGACAAACACTGTTATTTCTTTTCGCAATGTGGTTTGAAACAGAGAATATATACTCCACAATGTCTGAAGGCCTTTTTATATCCTGGAGTTTCTCATTTCCATTCATTAATGCATGCCTAATGTAAATAAAACTGAAGAATGAGAAGCTATTGGTAATGGTAATTATTGCTATATATAGGATAGAGATACGTAATTTCACAGAGGTGCAGCAACATCTTGAGGCTGTTTGGGCTACATAATCCAGGGAACCATAATTTACACAGCCTTGAAAATGCTCAGGCGGTATGTCTAGAAAAAAAAAGGGATGAAAATATAATTTTCTCAAGTCTTTCCAAAGATAAAAACATTTGTTTGTTTATGGTTGCGGCTATGAAAAAAAAAAAAAAAAAAGCAGTTTATATGGCACAATGTGTATGTCTGGCCGCATGGCTTATGACAATCTAAAATGTTTTTCTACCCGTCCGAGGTGTCTATCAGCATGCTTTTCAATCTCTTCTCGATAAGAGTTTCCCTCCTGAATTCCAACAAGCTGCCTGGCCTTGAACAGAATACTCAAACTACAAGTGCAGACATGGCAGCTGAGAGATGTATCTTTGTGTTTGTGTTTGTGCGTGCGCGGAGCAGTTGTGTGTGTGCGCGCGCGTTGTGCTTCGATTAGGTTGAAGTTAGTTTGTCATCAGCTCAGACTTATGGGTTTGGAACATCCACCTCGATTCTGTGGCGTCGATCGGCATAAACAAAAGAAAGGCGAGACGTCTCGGCTCTCAGCTGGCCAAGAGAGAAATTGAATTTGGAATTTCAGATGAGGGCCACACTCCAACAAAATAATTTCTCAACTCTGAAACGAGTACAATTTAATGCAACCAGACAAAAAGTATGGAAGGATATTTCATTCTGACTAGTTGTAGTGAATCATCATCTTTTGTTATTTATGTACCATTTGTTGCTAAGGAAGTCAGTCGTCTTCAGTAAAATCAGATAAATATAAAATCTTCTGGTCAACAAAGACACATTGTTCAACCAATGTTACGTTTGGTTTCTTTTTTCTCCCAAGCTTCTTGTCTGTTCCAACATTTCTGTTTTATCCAATCACGTCTTGACTTTTTTTTTTTACTTGTAAAAATCAGCGTTCCGATTTTGGTGCAAAGCAGTTGCCTCAGGAGTAGATCAAGAATTTCAAAACTTTGCTTAAGACTCTTGTAATTTTATGTGAAATAAGGTAGAATTTTTGTAATATGTTGTAATGTAAGTGTCATGCATGGCTGCATTCCGTTGGCTGTGAATTTTAAAACTTAATTTCTGTTTTAAATTCTTCATATATTTGGTAATTTTTGGGGAATTTTTTTTCCCTTCTGGCCTGTTGTGTATAGAATATATCCATATCCCACACATACATTTTAGTTAGTAGCCACACTGTGAATGAAAAACGTGAGGTATATTTACAACATAAAAGTGATCAGAGCACAATTTGATTCTACGAAATGCTGAACTGATCAATATAGAAGTGTGTTCAGTGTCAATGAAATAATTCAGGCTCGCAAGCAGAACAAATGCAAGACATAGAAAATAATGTTTAAGTGGAGGCTGTACACGTGTATAGATCCAGGTGAAATTACTTGTTTGTCGCAGTACACAATAGCAGCATGTCCTTGCCTCCAGATAGGTAGGTGCATTCGCTCTGATTTGTTTGACAGTAAGGCCCTGATGGGTTGATATTTCAGAGGGTTTCTGTGCAACATCAACAAGTGAGGCATCCATATTTCATGTGTTTCCTTCACACCATCAGAATTGCGATGAGCTCTGGAGGTCCACCGGGTTCATTTACACTTTAAAGATCAAACCTCTCCGTGTCTGTGCACTCGCGGACACGCAGGCCTCGCTTGAATAAAGGGTTCATGCAAAGCAACATGACCTGCCCTCACCAGATCCTTCTGCTTACTCAAAAACCGCCAGCAAACTGCTGCGGCGGAGTCGGGGAGTGATGCTGTGGAGTAATCATTTCCCAGCCTTTATTCATTAACAGTGAAAGAATGGGAAGTGATTGCACTGAAGGAACTTTGTGTCTATACTGACTAATGGAAAGTGAGTTCAAAGTCAGAGAGACAAAATCATAGTGTTAAGTCTTTTTAGCGTTTTGGAAATAAGGAAGCAGTGGATTCATTATTTAGATTACCAACTAAACCTCGGTCTGTAGCGATCACTGCGTTATTATAATTGCTAGCTTTGGTTTTACTGTACGTGTTTAAGTTGCGCATCTCACAATTAAAGATTTATTGTGGAGGAGAAATCCATCAAAGACTTTGAACTTCTTTTTTTTCCGTTTTTGCATCTGTTCCATAGTTTAGAATTAGTACAGACTGCACACAAAGTTTATTTTATTCATTTGTTATGTCCATGAAAAAATAATGACTTTGTTCTCATGATTGATGTTACTGTGTGTAATTGTGCATTAATTTTCATCCAATAAACCATTTAGTTGGATCCAAACTGTAGACATCTATCATGTGAAAAAACTTCTAAACTTCTTCATATAAGTGTTGTACACTAATTAGATTCACCTCAAGTGAGTATGCCACATTTTTTTTTGCATGGATTTACACTTCTATCAGTGATTAGCAATGTTGAGAGCTTCTGTGAACAACAGTAAACTGGCGTCAAAGATCCTGCCTAACACTACAGACACCGGACTCCATTTATGTTTCCAGCTTCATTGTTGTTACGGGAAGTGTTTGATAAATTTCGTTTTCAAAAAAGCATCTTGCTACTTATGGCAAGGTAAACTTATTTCTAAACCACATTTCTGCAAACAAGGCCACTGAAAATGCTTTACATAAGCAAACAAATGCCAAATAATAAAGAATATAGAAAAATAACAAGAAAACAAGGATAAATGTTTCAAGAAGGAAAAAAGAAATAAAGTTGTTGAGCTGTTGTCATAATGCAGACCAGCGGTTAACCATTTCATAGCCCTGAGAGAAGCTAGATAACTTCCTCAGAGTTGCTACTTCAATCACCTCACCTTTGATTTTTATTAAATGTCAGTCAGCGTTTGCATTTTGTGTTGCTGCATCTGCAGTCTTCGAAGTCTGGTTGGAGATGCACACACAGCATAAAATCACAGTTACAAAGTGAACTTGCTTGTTTGGATTTATTGGTTTAAGTAAGATTTAGTTGTTTAAGTTGAAGAGAATATGTTTCTTAGATTGGTTTTATGCTCTGTGTATACACCTATCTACCTGGTCTTATTTTATTGTGTATCACTGTCTCTTGGTGCTATAGGTGAATAATACTACACATATACTGAATTAAAAAAAAAAACTAAAACTTGTGGGAATATGTGATTTCCACAATAATTGTGTTTTTCATCTGTTCGGTATATATTTTCCGAATGGTTTGTCAGAAATGAAGTAGTTTCACAGAATTGCTTCCAGATGGTGAACAAGCACAGATCCCCAGAAACAGCAGGAGGAGGAGAATTGCCTCAGCCCCAGTCTTGCATAGCCGGAGATGCTAGTCAGCAAAACAGTCTAATTAGTCCAGTAATAACTTTGTTTTTTCCACCCGTTGGTCATACAACAGCAAGCGGACTTGGTCTGGATCCAGATTTGTGCATAATGATTGAGTTAGCGTGTGTCAGGTTCTACACACAAGGAAGTACAATATACATTTCCTTGTCAATGAGAAAAGATGATCAGTGGATGGACTGGTAGTTGTTGCCTGATCATCAGAGCTTTAGCTGTCAATTCAGACCGGTTTTCTGTGGGATTGTTTATCTCGATCTGGTGTTCTTGTTTGATATATGTGCGTCTCTCAATGACAGTTTGTGCTGTAGAATTGCTCAAAGAGGTATAATACCTCCCAAACATCCTCTGTCTTGGCTTCCTCCTCATGACGGTGCATGAATGATCTGAAGTCTTTCCACACTCTTTTAATCCAGCCGTGTAGTTTGCGGTGACCTCTGCCCTCCTGCCTCCTCCTTCCGTCCGTGGACGGTGACAGCTCGGCAGGAGGCCCTGATGAGTTGAACACTGTGTATGCTGTACCGTGTCGGGAGGTTAGATATTCCCTTCCCCTTTATTTTTTATTCATGATGTTATTTATTTATTATCACTGTCAAGTTTCATAGTGTGTCTGGCTCCGTGCCCTCTGCACTTTCACTAACATTTCACAGTGAAAGCTGAGAAATAGGTGAGGCCAACACTGTATGTTGTGGTCTGTGGGCTTTTCACCACCTGCTGTAGATTTATATGAGAAGTTGTTTTATGTTATACTGAAACCAAGCTAATGTACATCACCTCTGTCTTTTTGAACTCTACCGAGGATTCAGAAAGACTTTGAAGTCATGGGTCATCTTATGTGCTGTACTGTATGCTTCCGTGAAACTGGAGGTGAAAGGTTACGCCGTTCGACCGTGATTGTGTGTGATTTTTGACAATACACAGGGCAGAGGTCAAAACCATCTCCACCACAAAGAGTGAAAGGTTCTTTATTTATGTGTTTTTAAAAAAAAAAAAAGAAAAAGAAAAAGAAACATCTTTCACATAGAACTGGGCAGCATTCAGAGATCTCGTTTCCAATAGCATAGAGGGCGACGTGTGTTCGACAAAACCCTCATGAATCTTGAGTAGGCGTACATTACACTTTGAAGCTGTGGTTGCTGTCAACTCCTTTACCCAGAATTGGTCTCCGAGAGGCACCGCGTTCCCTTTTTTTTTTTTTTTTAGCGAAAGAAACTGTCCAAAGAACTCAGCGGCGCGCACATTGCTAAGGCTACACGTTGTCACTGTTTATTACTCCCAAAGTAAACTTTCCAGAGAAACACCTGCTTCGAGGCGAAACACAGCTGAGCTGATGAAGCTGCCTCCCCATCATTAAAACAAGTCCGCGAAATTATGCGACACAAAAAATTGTCGGTGGAGCTTCATGAAACCCGCCTGCCCTGTAGACCGATCGCCGTTGTTAGAGCAACGCGTGACACGGCCTCCGCCTCGAACAGTCTCAACCCCAACAAGCGGCAGGACGTCAAACTTGTGAATTATCTCTCCGTCCATCGCTGTAACATGGAGACCTACACCTTGTGCTCATCTACCACATCGTGCCTGTTAAGTGGTGTGATTAATTGCCTTCTCACACTAATGTGCCAGCTTCTGAATCAGATCACAGCTACAGGGCCACAGATTGGACCAACGCTGGAAAGAGCGTTGCCGGGAATGTTAATGAGCGGAGCGGCAGCCGGCCACGCTGCCTACCTACTGATGAGGGCGAGGGGAAATGAGATGAGGAATTGTAGAAATAAAGACAGCATCACCTGAGCAACAGTCAGCTATGGTTTCGCCGACGCGTGTGTGAATGGATATTGTTCTGTGCAGAGAGACCTTGTTTAATTCAGTGCCTGAGCTGCATTGCTTTTCTTCCGAAATTCGTGAGAATCGTCCTGCTTTGTTCCCACTTTTCCTATACACACAATTTAATTCATGACAATCTCTTGTGCTCCTTCTGAATATTATCTCGGTAGCCTCTTGAGTTCCACGGTAACTTTTTTTTCCCCCCGGTTTCATTTTATTAAAACCCACAGGACCGGATTTCTATGTTTAGTTTCGAGCAGGAGCTCCGATATTAACCTTCATTCCTGCCTTTGTTCTCACCCTGCACAGTGTGATATTAAACTGTGTGAATCTAGATATGATTTGCATGAATAAACAGAGGAAGGGCTCGTGTTTGATGGCCTGTGAAAAAGCTGTCGGCAACATACTTTGTAGTGAGAGGAAGTCAGAGGGCACTGGATGTTGAATAATTGAGATAGATTATCAGGTATGTAAATAGGCGGAGATTAATGTTTAATATATCATCTTATGATGCATCAAGTTAAGTCATAGATCTTCACAAGGTCAGTAGATACAAATAGTCTTTTTATCCATTTTGTCTCTGAATATTTGAATACAAAGGTGTATTTTATCCTTTTTTAGTGTATAAAAAAATGTACTACGTTTAGCCAGGTAAGAAAGCCTCCAGAGGAAGTTTCCTTTAGAATTTCTTCTAATGTTTCTGTGTTTTCACTGTTTATTGAAATATTGTTTCTCTGAGTTGTTTAGTGAGTCCACCTAAAACATCAAATATAATGTGTTTCTCTCTGGCATTTCATGTTGCTGATTAAGAATCATGCTCAGTAAATATAGGATAAAAGTCCATGATTTTCATTGGACAGTATTTGCTTCATCAGGGCTTTGACGAATTGATTAAAAATGTTTTGGCAACTAATGTCCTTCTATTATGTTAACAAAACAGATGCACAAACTTGATTTTAGAGACATGCTATCCTTTAAATTGGCAATCGGTGCACCATCATGCTGTTAATTCACTGATCATTTGGTCCTATTGTGCTACTTTACCATTTCCTTTATGGTACAGCCACGCGTAGAAATGTCTGTTTTTAGATACATGATAGAAAAAAATAAGTGTGAATACAGTGTTTAACAATCTGATAAATGCAACACTTGGTACGTTATACATTATTACAATCCTCCTCTGCCTTGATGAAAATAAGTGTATTTACTTTTTATTTACCTGTGTGTATACAAACTAAAAAAAATATAAGTTAAAAAAAGTTTCATTGTAGCCTAGTTTAGTTTGTGTTTCCTTTTCGGAAACTGACTATCTGTGCTTGTTAAGATGATATATTGACAATCTGTCTATATTATACTCCAAATCTCCATAAACAATCTTCTATTACCCGTACCATCCAGTCAGATGTGATGAGCGCGTGATAACAGCTATAGCTGGCTGCAATTCTTTTCAATTTTAGCTATTTCCCATAATGTTTTCATTCCCCCACTGACTGTAAGTCATTACGCTGTGTTTAGAGGTAATACATTCTTGTCTTCATCCACTTGTGCTGCGTTTCCAGAAAATGAAGTTTACAAGTTCTTTTGCAATTTGTTTCCCATTTGGGAGCGATGGTGGAGCTTGGTTTCTGTTTGCTTTTGTGTATGTGTGTGTGCGTGTGTGCATTTTCCTTGCTTCCCTGGTCACCACAGCTGATCATGTCATGGTCCTGGTTAACACGGGTTGTATCCAGTATGCCCGTTCTGAATGGCTGAAGGACTTTCATGCTACCATGCATGTTTGGAAGCTGCAATGATGTTTCAAATCAAAACTGGAAAACAGAAATGTCGATCACTGTATACACTGGTAAGCTGATTGTCATCGATGCATGGATTGCGTTGCACTTCTTGAGCTTTTTCCTCACAATGATAAAGACTGTTGGATCATAAAGGGACAGTCTGTTTTTGATAGTGCGTTCTTTGTCAGTCTGAGTCCTTTATTTGTGATGCCTTGCCACAGTGGTTCCTAACCTCTGGAGCAAAGATCACAGGTGGTTTGCGAGGCGTTGCCTCTTCTGAAGACGGCAGACGGCCAGAATTGAAGTTGTCCATGCAAAAGAAAACCCACTAACGCCTCCCAGTGTCTACAGCAAACAAGCCACATCTCCTGCATGCATGAGCTCACTTATCAAGAAGGAATCAACATCTGCCGAGTGTACAGTATGCCAACAATACAGGTGCTCATTGCTAATATTTGAAGGTTTCCTGTGTGACAGAATGCTTGGGAGGATTTATCTTTCCAGGCTTCTAAGCCAGGACTGAACCCGAAATATTGTCATTGTGAGTGGAAAATTCTCACCATTAAATAACTGTGCAGCGTCTGTCAGCTATTCCCTAATGAGGACATCATCATGGATCCCATTTCAGACCATCATCCTTCAGATCTTTGTCCTAATTTATGAAATTCAGTATTTTTTTCTCATATCTTTTACATTCTTTTTCACATTAGGTTTGAAATTGGTAAGACTGTTTAATACTGATGCTAATATTCTAATACTGGATAGTGAGCAACTGTATCATGGGAAGTTTTTAGAGTGGTAATTGAGATAAAATAGCTTTATAAGCCATGCTATCTCAATTACCACTCTAAAAACTTGACATTTTACAAAGTTGCTCAATTTGTGTGTCATATTCTCTTGCTTTGTTCTATTTTTCTGTGCTAATACGGGACTTATTATACATGTGACTCCCATCGTGTCGTAGTCTGAAGCCATTTATTACGCAGCTTTTCACAGCACTTTTTGTCACAAGTGAACAAGTCAGGATTTATGTCTCGCTCTTGGGCTCACCCTGGCAAACAGATGCCATCTGAGAACACCCCGAGACCTCAAGGAAAAGGAATTGACATGCCGAAGTTTTTTTTCCTTTTTTTTTTTTTTTTTAACTTTGTAACTTTTCCTTTCTTATCACATTTTTTGAGCTGAAGTTCTTCTCCACTGTCAGGAGGCTGGTTGCCTTCATTGGTGTCACATTCAGAAACCAGTTGGCACAGCCTCTCTGCGAGCTTATTAGAATGTTCCCACAGGTTACACCATTAAAGTCCCTCATTAATCCCATGCTGCTCGCTTCCTCAAACTCCTTCCCTTGCTATTTTTTTTTTTTCCCCCCTGCAACCCATCAATCCTTCCCTCCAACCTTTTTACCCGCTTCCATTTGCATATCCTCCTCATATTGACCCTATATAAAGCCATAAAAATCTGTTTCGACTCTGGAGCCCCCCACACAGCTCTTTTCTTTCAACACACAACTCGGCTCGGTTGATTTCCTCCAAGGCTTTAATCTCTCATTCCCCTCTTTCCTCCAATGTGCATCCTTCCTCCTTTCATTCATTCCCTTCCCACCTCTCTTCCTCCTGTGCCCATATTTGCATATCCCAGGTGTGTTGGTTCATTTGATCACTGTGTTTCCCTGAAACTGTGTGTCCACTGTTATTTTTTTTCCCCCCTCACTATGCTTCAATGGGGTCTTTAATGCTGTAACTGATTCGGTTTCCCTCCCCTCTTCTCCCTGGAGTTTTTAACTTTTATTTTACCATGCTGTCTGTGTTGCCTCCTTGGTCTCAAATCAGTCTTTCGCTGCGTTTCCCCCAATTAATATATCTTGAAGCTTTCAGTTGCTGGAAGCAGTGACGGCAGCCTCCTATCAGCTCTTGCTCACACTGGGAAGAACAAGACACGACCGCCACATCGCTCCCATGTCCTCTCCTCTCCCTGGCGTTCATCCTTTCACCCAAACTCCCACTGAAGCGTTCAGTGTTGCGCCAGCCTCCACACACTCGCCGTACTCCCACTTGCTATTGTCCACTGAGTGTTTACATCTATATGCCACAGGCGCGAGCGAGGCAGAAGATCACGTCATCCATCACACGTATGTACACGCAAAACAGATGGGACAAAAAAAAAAAGAGGAAGCTTTCACAATATTTTTTAGCGTAGAGAAGAGAGATGTACATGATGTGCTAAACAAGAAATAAAGAGACAAGTTTTAAATGGGATGAAGATAGTGTCTGTAGCACAGAGAAAGCAGAAAATATAAACAAAGAAGAGAATGCAAAAAAAAACATAGCAAGGAGGAAAGGGGAGGTTACGCAGAGAGCAGATAAAGAAATGAAAGATGATAAAGTGAGGAAAGGAAAACAGTTTGATGGATGAGGAAAGATAAGAAATGGGAGAATAGGAAAGAAAAATAAGAAACGTGGTCCGGAAAAGGAATTCAGGGGACAGAAAGGGAAGAGGAGACAGGGAAAGGGCCAGTGGAGGAGTTTAGAGGAGGGAGCAGCGGCTCTGAAACCATAAGTAGGCCAGTGGAAATTTCAGAGAAATTGATTAGCATTCAAACTGACACAGTGGGCTGCAGGGGGTGGGGGTGGGGGTGGCTGTGGTGGTTGGTGTGTGTGGATGTGGAGGGTGAATGAATATTTATCAGAAAACGTCTTCCAATGAGAGAGAGAGAGAGTGAGAGAGACGGAGCGAGAGACAAAGAGCGAGACGGAGACGTACAGATGGAAAGCTGCGGAGACAAAAAAACAATGGGACGGAGTTCCGGAAGCATAAACGGTCCGGAGATGTCGCACGGAAGAGACGAGTGTTGGAGACAGCCGGGGAGAGGGTGACTGACACAGAGTGAAGGGCTGAGCTTCGTTCACACATCTACAGGCTGCCGCTCTCACACCACTGGGCGAACAGATACAGGCGGGAACTAGCAAAACATCCCATAGCACTGCTGGTGTGTGTGTGTGCGTGCGCACGCATGTGCGCGTGTTTATTACTTTCACCTTGCCGATGGATGTTTTGTTGTATCTTTTTCCTCAGCGGTATCCCTGGGGTGTGTCCTTGCATTAATTAACAGACTTCAGCTGCTCATGCCTGGATGGCAGCAACCACGGCACGCAAACCACTCCTCCGTCTCCAGCCGCCAGATTCTCGGTGTCATGTATTCTCTTATGTGTTGTGTATTTGAAATAATAACTTTACATATATATATTTTTTCTATTTTTTCAGATAAACATTTATGTTCAACGTGAGCTATTTATCTTACCAGAGGCAGATAACTGGTGAAAGTGACATGAAGTGGTGTTCGTCTTGTTTCCTCAGCTATTCTTTATTGTATTGCAATAACGTTAGTTTATCTCTTGATTCTTTACAGTGACGTGCAACCCTCTTCCCCAATGTCCCTGGATTTCCCAGTAACCAGCACCTCAACATCTTTTGCCAAACGGTTATAGCTCACTTTTGAACTTGTATTATATTTCACAACAATCACCCCACACATCTGATTGAATAAATATGTTTATTAAATATTTGAATAAGTTACATTAAACAGTGACTAAGAAATCAGTTTGCCTTGGCAGAATGTATTGAATTTTAACAACCCACAAGACATTTTTAATTACTAAACAATAAAAAAATGTTGATTCACTGAGATACTGAACAAGTATAGGAGCTTTTTTATATTATGAATGTGGTATATACTGTATGCTACTCTGTGCTGTGTCAAAGCTGCACATAAAGTGCTACTTTAAAAGGGCTAAAAAGAAGAATAATATTCACATCAAAGCAGAACATAATGCACATACAGAACATAATTCCCTTAAACCTAAAACAACCTAAGCTGTCAGAGCAGTACATTATTTTAAATGCATTTGTTCCAGCAAATACTAAAATGCAACCATTAGTTGTCTTACATTAGTGACGAAGTAGGAGGCATTAGAAACTGACCAGGGGCAACGCTGGGACACTACTACATAATCGTAGTTCATTCAATACAAACGCTTGATAAAAGTTTTAAGGGCTTTAGATCTTCCGAGTCTTATCCATTATGCAGTGCCGTCAGGGCGGTGTCTGACTGGCCCCACATTCATCCTTCATGGTGCTTCCAGCCAAAGTCGATGTCAACAAGCCCAAGGTGTCCTACAGTTCTGGAAACCCCAAAAGCGTCTGAGCTCAAAGTACCTGCCAACAACAAAACTTTGTACAAGTTTCCAATTATGTTTTTCCTTTTTTTCTTTTTTTTTTCTTTCTCAAAACCGTATTCATAAAAAATAAATGATACTTTTGTTCTTTTTGCACAAGATATGGAACTATATAAAGCTCCCCTTCACTAATGTTTTGCTAGTACAGAGTTTTTCCTTTGTTCAGAGCTGAAGTAACGTGAACTCAGACATCTCAAAAAGCAAATCTTATTTCTGGTGTGTTATTGCAACAATTGTTGTCAAAGGTTAAAGAATAGGTTCAGTAGTTGTTAAAGGTTTCGTCTTGGCTAAAACCGACACAAAGCAGGAGCCTGCTGGGCTTTTTCTTTAACATTATGTGCTCTGCTTGTAAAAGCGTCAAGTGTTTTGTGTGTTGGAGTTAAATTTTAAAATCCTCCGTGCCTTACTTTAACCTTTTCCTAACCCCACTGACTCAGCTTTATTGTTTTGTCCGGTGTGATGCTGAGCTTTAAGACGCCAAGGTTACCATCTGCTGGTCGCTCCTTTCAGCACATTGTGCCTCTCCTTGGCAGTGGATATGTGTGAGTCCATGAGGATGATCGTTCGTGCCAAAGTCCAATGTCTCTCTCTTTCACCGTCTTGTATTATGTATTCCTTCAAAACTCCGTTATGAGCTGCTAGGTACAGACACACAGTGGATATATTTCCCATTAACTCAGCAGAAAGATTTTACAACTACTGTGGAAATTTGTTGAACTCAAATTTGTCATTTTAAGGTCATTGTGGTGGAATATGAAAAGTTGAAACACCATAGAATCACATTAAAATTCATTGTTGAAGGAAAAGTTCACTGTGATCCAAGTCCACCACCTTGCTGATGGCTCTATTATATGAAGGTCAGGGGGTCAGTGAAGTCAAAAGGTCACGTCTTGTGCGAACCTGAAATTGCATGTCTGTACAAAACATTCCCTTCGATGCCTTTAATGATGGAATGATGGATGAAGCAATCATGCAGCTGATAGTTCACTGACGTTTTCATTTGTAGATTTGTTTAAAAGAGAAGAAAATCGGGTCTTGAAGGATTTCCATCGACACAGTACACCTGGAAAAAAAAACGCAAAAAAAACAAACTGTTTTTCAAAGCAGTGGAGGACTTTAATCAACCATTTAGTTTCTTTTGGAAAATTCTTGAAATATAGAAAAAAAACTTGGGAATTTTGGTAACTCTGACGTTTCAGATAAGCGTGCGTATCATGCAGATGCTGTTAAGTGTGAAGGAATCGCTATTTTTCTCTTCCACCCAGGGAGCACTGACAGATCACACACACACACTCTTTTCTACATCATGTGCTGTTCACAGTCATCTCACTGAAACTGTAGACAGGATATCACAGACCTTGTGACACTTTTTTCACCCATGGGTTTCAGAGTTCATTCTTCCAATCAAAATCCCAATTCTCTAATCCTTAGGCTGCTGCTGGCTTACTTCCTAAAAGCTACTCAAAAGCTGAAGTAAACCATCGCATCCAGGCTTTTACAGCTTGGGGACTCTCCTCAGTGTCAGGCTTTACAGCTCATCCTGACACAGACTGACAATACCATATATTTTATACAATAAAGTAGGCTTTTTACACCCGGTATCATCAGTCTCGATGATTTTGTCCTTTCTAATCATTATCATTGAGAGGAGGAAATACTGGTGCTCCCATCATATGGAATTGGCTCTCTGATTAAATGAGCTTTCATCTTCTCCTTCACACGCCCCTCCCTCTTGTCTCCGTCGGCGTGTGTGTCTGCAGTCAGATCATCTCCCTTATGAAGTCATCCGGTAATGATGCGAATCACATTAGATGAATGGATAGGTTGACTAATCGCATAAAGCCCGTTAATTGGATGCATATTGTCATGGCTAACTGTTATAGCATCATAAAGTATCTGAGCTGAGGAGGGTGGCGCAGCTCCGAGGTTGCATAAGCAGCACTAACATGGGAGCAAATAGGCATGACAAATAAGACAGCGAGGCACCTACAGGCCTCGTGTCACGCTCTGTCTCTGCCTGTCTGCGTCACCTCGCGCTCACCCTGCTCTCACACATCAGGCCCCAATAATCATTTTTAATTCCAGGCTGGAAAGCACTTCCTTCCTGCCACTTCCTCCTCTCTGCCTACCTGAGGGATTTTCATCAGCCTTTTCTGCTTAATTACCTTAAAGACACTGTCAATCTTCCCTAATTATAGCTCAGTTCTCAACATTGTGTCTCATAAGGGCAGGCTCCCAATTGAACTGTTAAAATCCGGGTTTGCTCCATAACCTCTGAAACTCCCCACATATAAGAACAGATGCTTTTGTTTCTTTTCTTCTTTTTTTTTTTTTCTCCTGACCCTGAATGCTTCATTTGCTATCCAATAACATGGATAAACAAGTGAAGCTTAAAGCTAAATCCCTGTCCAGCATAACTGATTTACACTCCACGAAGTCAGTGTCAGTTTGACATTTGTAATATTTACCATGCCAACTTGTGCCATCTGAGTATGCAGCTGTGGCGACCCCAGAATGGAGAAACTGAAACGCGCCGCCGTGTCAACCACATGGTTATGATGACAGTTGTGTTCATAACTTGTTCTACAACTTTGTTTTCAAATATACTCCAAATAACGACACGATATTCCTCACATAAACCTGTGCTCTACCGAGGAGGGTTGACAGTTATATTCATTTATTGCCACCGTCCGAATCAGCATTCAACTCCGTTGTTCTTTCAGAGGTCTTGTCCTTTTATTTCTTTTCGCCGTGGCTTTGGTTTTATATCAAGTTGTTTGGTATTCACAGAATTGGAAGAGGTCTTTGGCCAGACACAGAGTCCCGGGTGGCTCCTGACGCCGGCCTGTGGGTGTAATGAAGGAATGGATGACACATGATGAGTGCAGCTGAGAAGAAGCTCAGTGCTGTCCATTGGTCATTTATTGCTGTCATGTCCTCAGTCAAAAGAACAAGAGAAAGGTCTTTTATATTAACCGTTGTTAGACACTCACTGGGACCTCTTCATGACATTGTTTTCGATGTTTGCACAGGATAAAAACAAAAATTATTAATATGCCTCTATCAGATAGAGCAATGAAACCCAGAGGAAAGAAGCACATGGCGGCTCTGTTTTCTTGGTGTCCTTCGGAAAATATAATAGATCAATTTTTGTGCCATTTAAGATACATATTGTAGACGAGCAACAAGACGATTCTACTGATAAGTAATACGATAGTAGGTAATAGAGCTTGATTATATGCATTCTGTGAACCCTGAGACTGGCGTTATGTGACAGTTTGTAGTTTCTATACAGCTTGCACAGAAATGTCTCAATAGTATAAGTGGGCGTATGAGTTTCAGCAACACAAAAAAGTTAATTTTATTACCGATACTGAAATAACAGTTTGTCTCACATGCGACAGAATAGATGTTCTTCTGATTCACAGAAAAGTTTCTTGTTCATTTTTTTCCTTGATTAAGTTCCGCCGAGCATCATTACTGCTAACATGGTATAGCTTTAACCTCAGAGACATTCTTCATTAAAAAAACCACGTCTGAATGAGATTTTCACCTCGGAGAGATGAACTCAGTGAGAGGAGGACGTTCCTTTCATGGGCACCAAGGCCTTTTGTCACCCTTTGCTCACTTGAGCTTCAGCTTGAAAATCAGTGAATCAGAGACCAGCTCTGCTATGTTTTTGCGTGGAACAAGTGTGTGTGTGTGTGTGTGTGTGTATATCTGTGTTTGATGTGAACGTGTGGTCTGAAGTGTACAAAGTCCACATTTTCTCCTTCAATGTTTTTGCGCGTGAGCTGACTCCTGACAGCAGGCGTTGCTGGAAGACTCCCGATCAACTTCATCTATGTGCTTCAGATTACACTGTATGGAACATACAAATGTTGACTCAAGCTGTTTGCAATTTGTGCCATCTGCTCTTTCACCAAGTTCAACCCATTGCCTTGTTAAATTGTGATTTTACTCATAAACTGGAACCTTTTTAGCCTTGCCTCCTGATGCTATCGGTGATTGTAAACAGAGGTTACTGTTATTGCTTTTCGCCGTGGCATTTTGCAACCTGTTCAGTAAGCGGCAACTCCTGTTCTCGCTGTGTTGGTCAAATCTGCTGTTGATGTAGATGCAAATACCAGCATGCACCATTGCTGACTGCAAGCTGTGAATAGCAGAGAAGTATTGGTATGTTTTCAGGCTGTATTAGGGGAAAAGGAAGGAGAAAAAAACAAACTTCATACTTCCATCAGGAGCTCTAGAAAGTCCAAAACCGTGTAAATTCAAGAGTTTGCGAGAGCAGCGAACTGTCATTTCTATAAGTCTATCAACACCAACACTGCAAAACCTGGTTTATTAGTGATGCCGTCGTTTCCAAACGACCACCAGCAGGATAATAAAGAATCTCATTCGTCACGATTGATGCCATATGGACTTACTCGTTAATTGAAAAATCACAAATTTGGCTTTTTGGAAGCCATCACCTTGTGGTCTTCTTTGCTATTAGACTTCAAAGTGCTTTCAGCTTCACGTCATGTTGCTTGTCTGATAAAATATCGTCTTTCTTTTCCCCAATTATCATACATTTCTAATGGTTTACATAAAAGTGGTGATTTTCAATCAAACGAAATGTACTCCAGTGATCCAGGATTAGTGTTTGTTGGAACGCTGAAGGGACAACAGATGCTTCTCACCAAAGAAGGAAATTTGAATGAGCATCAATATCTCTCCTCTTCTTAATCACTACCACAGAGAACAATGTGTAAGATGACATTTTTAAACAAATAATAGGCAGCAATGGAAAGAGCTTTGTTTGTTTGTCTCTCTATTAATAGTCATTAACAAAATACTGGCGTATTTTCACATTTCAAAAGAGACTGGAGAAAGCATGCAGAGGAACACCTTGCGAAACACAGGCTATTTGGTTTATTTTGACACGCGAGCTTCCCGTTGGGAGGATTAATTTGTTAGAAACAGCATGATTCTCAGAGGGAGACTCAAACAAACACAAACAGACCTGATTAGCACATCGTGATTAATGATTTTGACAGCTAATTTTGAAAGTCATGTCGAAGCTGTCACTCTGCCTGTGCTGATGTGCAGAGCTCATACATACATTGATTGGTTGTTTGCTGCTGCTCACATCTGTGAGACAAGACTCAGGTTTACATTTTTGTGACTGATCAACTCAACTCAATCAAGTCTTTCACCAAAAGAGGTGGGTGAACAAAACTTCTGATATAAGAATGATCCTGGTGCTGATGCATTTAATATACATCCACATAATACTGATAGTTACGTGTATTGATAAATGTCAAACATCTACTTTCATAACTGACATAATCTGCAATGAAACACAAATAAGATGAAGACTTGCAAACTGGGAGTCACAGCACCACCGGCAAACAGCTCACAGCAGAACTTTTTACCTTGTTTCACAGCTTCTTTCTTTTGAGCAAATTGCAGTTTTCTTACCTTAAAATAAATGGAGAGCTGCCACGAGGTGCACAAAAGGTGATAGCTTTCAACAAGAGCTGCATGTTGCGGGTTTTTTTGGCACTTTCTAAAGTTTAGAAAATGGTTTCAATTCTCAGAGAAGTTCAGAATGACATGGCCAACTTTCTTTATTGTAACGTGTCAAATCAGGATAACTGGATTCATGTTCTTCTGAAAAGAAAAGAAAAAGAATGAATGTGAAATAAATACAGGGGTAACATGTAAGCAAAGCCTGAGGACCTCATTAATGGATGGCCCGAATTTTTGAGGTGAACAGATGCTACATGTGAAGCAATAAGGCTTCAGCTTCACCATCAACAAGAGTTTCCGTTGTGTCTATGGAATTAAAATCTTCTGAGTTTGTAAAATACTTGCTGTTGCATCTCTGTGTGACTCTCGAAAGCTTTGCTGTGTGCCTTTAGGTATGAAGCAACAGTAACGACAATATTTGCTTATCCCCGATATTAAGACAAGAGTCCAGCTGTGTGGTGAACCAGAGCATGCAGCCTTCTGACAGTGGAAAACATGTTTTAACAATTAACAGTAACAGGTGTCGTTGGTTATGGGAACAGCCCAAGCTGTGAAAGGAGGCAAACACTGTATCTCCCAGCAAGAAATCTCATCATGAACTGTGCAGTGGTTTATGCGGCATAGTGAAGTTTCTTCAACGCAACATTTCAAGTACTGGGTTAGGCTTCAATCAAACACCATGCTGGTGTTGCACACTTGAACTGCAGCCAGACAGCTTTTAAAAGAATGGCTCTCCTTCAAGGACAAGGGTTTTTACATCTGAGTCAGGCAGTGGGACTTTATTTTAAAAGTTATCAAAGAAATCTTTGGATTTTCATGAGTTCTTCTGGCGTGTTTCTGAACATATGCTGATAAATTTCAGTGTCCGAGACAGTTTGTAAATGTTAACAATCATCAGTGTGACAGCAGGAAAGCAAGCTCGTTCCGATCAGCAAAAAGCAGCATTAAACTGACAAAGTAGCTGAAGTGCTGTCACTATTTAATGGCAATACCTCCTAAGACTTGATGACGGGACAAAATTAAACCTTTCTATTGTCAGTTTTGTGTGATCTCTTCAAAACCTCTGTGAGGACTCAGCCGAAGCTATTCTGTGCCGAAAGTGCTTCTGCTCTGAAACAGCACTCTACAAAAGAATGGCCTGTGCATCTGCAATGGACTGACACCTCTTCGCTTTGGCAAATCACATCCCATCACCTTCAAAAGTTTAGACGCGTCGTTGTTTGGAAAGCTCCTGCAGCAGATGGGTGAAGCTGCATGATCGAAGTGAGGTAGCTGTATTACTTTCATTTCACTTGAGTTTCATATTTAATAGGTAATTACAGTGCAGTCATCAAGCTTTAGGAGATTTGTCAAGTTACAAGTTGGGAAATTCTCACTTTTGAGTTGAACGCGTTCAAATAATAAACCAAGTCATGTTGTTATTACTGACATAAGCTAGAAGATGGATAAAATGTTGTTCGGAAAGTCAATACTATCTTTGAATTTCACTTCCACACATAATGGAATACTGTTTTTGATAGCTTGCACCATACTGAAGACAATAAATCTGTGTTATTTAGTGATAAGCCCAGGCGTTTGCAAAAAATATGTCTCTAACAAATATTTATAATGTAGATGCTGAAATTCCATTATTATGGATGATATCAAATTTGTATTCAGAATAAAATCTCACTATATCTGATGTTGTAATATCTTCAGATGAAGCTTTTCCACTTCCCTGACAGTCACGAGTGTATCAGCGGTTTCTGTTTTTATCAGATTTAACGTTTCAACTTTGCTGATGATAAAAATGCTCTGATATGCCGCTGCTTCCGAACAAAACACTTGACTAGAGCGCTCCTACTTAAACCAGTGTGTTTGCAAAGAGGCCCTTCACACCAGAATTACTCCAAGGTGGGCTTGTTAAGATCCCATTTTCATTTGTGTTCGCCAAAACAAAACGGCAAAAAAATCATTTAAATGCAAAATCACTTCATAGCAGGCTTTCAATGTGATGTGTCACTATTGTGGTAAAATAAGCTAAGGGGTAAAAAACACACACACAAAAGCATGTATTTATTACAATACAGGCACGGTGAAGAATATATAATTATAAAGCAGAAAATGTTTTATTGATGCACTGTCTACCGTGTACTGTGGCCCCTGTCAGGATTGCTATTGTTGAGGGGAAATTCTATGTGGAGCTTCTGGGCGACTCCAGAGAATACAGCTCATTGTGCAGTCTGACACCGCTGATAGGAACATGGCTCCCGATTCATATTGCATGCAGCACTATCTTTCATTTGTTGTGTCACTTGCTCGGAACAAAGTAATGCGAACTGATCCAAACAAAATAAAAATTCTGGCCTTATTGAAATAAATAAATGTAAAACTCCGCCGAACATACACCCATGCTGTCTCGAACCCTGCAGAGCCATATTACAGCCTTCCTCACCAGCTGTGCGGCGGTCTCCTTAGGTATTAAATATTGATAATGGTGATGTGCACATGAATACAGTATGCTTATCACCACCAGGGATGCTTGAAGATTTTTGGAAGCGGGAGATATGAATCTGGGTGAAAAAACAGTGTGAGTTCGTCTTGATTATTAATTCATTTTCTTTCAAAATAACCCCGCTACACAGCAATAACCCAGCGGTTACAGTCCAATATTGTTTTTTTCAATAATGGACACTGCACAGTGCTTTTTCACTACTACCAGTGTCATATACCTGCCAGTGTGCTAAACCTCAATTTAAAGACTTATTAAGTTAAAATGTGTTATCAGTGTCAGGCAGAAAAGTTCATGCAGTTGTGCGTCATGTATTTAATGAAAACTTTAAAAACCATTTAAAGCTAATTGTGTTGGTTACTTGAAGTTTCCAGATCCGTGGCGCTCTCCCTCGGCAGTGCAGGCGCACCGCAACACAGCCTTTAGCTACAGGAAACGTGGAAGTTCTGAAACACGCAAGAACCAGAAACTCAAACCATGAAACCATAAAAAAACTGACCAAATCAGAGGTCATTAAACCCTGCGTTCACTCCGATCGATATAACAGTCACCTGCAGTACACAGTCAGCTCAGTGGAAGTTTCTGATTCAGTCAATATGCTGTAAGTTTAAAAACTATCAAACTGTCGAGCTGAACAGCCCCCTTATCATTACTGCAGCGCAGCATCATTCAAATCCTGTATGTGCAAGCATCAGTGGCAGACTGGATACGTTGCAGCACTGCGCTAGCTGGACCTCGACTCAAGAGTGCAGACTACCGAGAAATAGCTTGTATAATAAAGCCTTTATACAGCGAGAAACGGCATCCCTGCGATACGACACCTTTTTTTTCCCAGTGGCATCCGGGGTTATGCAGACGCTGTGTAGTCCGTCCGTACCTGTCCTTTCACTTTCTTTGATCGGTGACCATTATGTAGTGGACATTTTAAATCTCTCCTTTGTAAGTACTTCAAACGGGCAGAAGTGCAGACCACGCAGGACTGTCACGTCTTTGATTTTTAGGCTACTGTATGCTAAGGAGCTGTTCTCAAGTTGACTCAGGTATGATAGAATTCAGCAACGCCGTAAGATGCGTGTGTGCGCGCGCGCGCGTGTGCGTTGGTTGTGTTCTCTTTCTTTAATGTTTCATTGATGTTTGAATAAAAACGGGTCCCAGTCTTGAGCCTGCAGGTCCCAGAGCTGCTTTTCCAGGCTGTGAAGACAAATACCGTCTTAGAACCAGTTTGAAAAAAGAAGGTTTGCTTGTTTGTAAATGCTTTCATGGTTGTTTGATGGCAAGACAATCAGCAGCATATGGACCATTTGGCAGATACCTGTTGTTTAATTGCAATCCATGTTATTGTTTTTTTGTCTTTGAATAGCCTATTTCCTTCAGCTTCTTTCTTTATTACTGCTCCAACATCTTGTTCATCGACAGTATTTCCTCTCCTTATGTCCAGTGCAGGTAAGTGAGGGAAAAATTAGGACCTAATACACCTTAATTGATTCATTTTTGGCACCCTACTGTCTTCTCTATATGCCGTCTCCAACTTTTCTTTCCGAAGAACTTAATATTTTTTTTATGCTTTTATGCAAAGCTGAAAGGCAAATGACTAGTTTCTATGGTTTCAGGTGATTTAGATTCTCCCACGGCTAAAATCACTGGGTTTTATTTATATCCATACGCTCAGTCAATAATCTGAAGCTGTCACACTACTTATGCATAACATTGCTTGTATTACCGCATTTGATGTCCGGCGGTTCATTCTTCCTTCCGTTCATGCACTTCCACTATCTTATATATGATTGAATTATAGGAGGCACAGTATGTACCATTGGTGAGTCAGTGTTGAAGGTGCGGCCACTCTGATAAAAAAATCCTATTGAACTGGAAACATGTCCTCGCAAGAATAAAAAATATAGCTGCTGATAATACATTTGCTTGTGAGGATCTTGGCTCTGCAGATTGCATGCCAGTGTGTAAAACTCGAACAAAGAACTACTGGTTGCTCCATTTGGAATGCAGAAGCATTCCAAATAATAGAATAATGCTGACCCCATCACCAAACAAGCAAGATACGTAGTCCCAGAATAGTTTGACTGTTTTTTTGGGGGGGTTTTTTTACCACTTCATAACAATCTTCTCTGCAGTATTTGGAACTGTAAGCAAGAATATGGTTGAAATGGAAGTTGTGACTGTGGTTTAAAAAGAAGAAATAATCTGGCCGTAACAGTTTTGGTTATTTTTGGGACGCAATAAAAGTTGTTTGCAGTTTTTGAAGAGAAACCAATCGGTTCTCTGCATTTTAGACTTTAGATTCTGACTTTTAATCATTAACGATAATCATCTGTTTCTACGTCAAGAAGATACCAGATGTGTCTGTCATCTGGCGCCATATTGACATCACATACATGAAACAGTATTTGTTGTAAAAATTACATTTACGCAAACTTTAACTCTGCTTTCTTCGAGGCGTTTTAGACACGGATATTAGCACACAAAAGACACACTCTGAGCGGCGGCGGACACCGGGATCGCAACCCGCTGAGAACACACATAATTTATTAGCAGGAATCTAATCACAGCCTCAAATGAGCTCCAACGGAACTCATTAGGGGGGCTGATGAAGATGGGCCAACACAATAAGAGATTGAGGATGGAAGGATCTTAACACAGGCAGGCTGACAGAATCATATTAGGAATAATTTCATTAGTCTTTTTTTTTTTTGATTGAACTCATCCTACTGTGTTTTACCCATATCCAACATCACCCTGCGATGTGTACGACTGAGATGTGAGAGGAATAAAAATGCTTATTTTTGTGTCTTCGCTTCACGCTCGTGTTTTTCATGTTTTTCCCAGAGTCGTGTCAGACAGTGCACAGAATGAGACGCATTGTTTGCAGCGCAGTGGAAGTTGCGGCGCTTGCTCTGTAATCCAACATGAGAACTGTCAGGAAATGACTGCCTTTTGTCTCTAAACTTCCCGCTTTCTCCTTTTTAATGTGCAATCAGAAGAAACTGTGTCTCAAGAGAGCCGGCTGATTTTGCTCTCCTGTGATGTGCACGTGCGCACGAAAAAGTCACACAGAGTGCGATTTTTTTTTTTTTTTTAGCCGGGATGGATTTATGAGTGCACAAGCATGGATTCACATGCGTGTTTGTAATTACCAGCCAGCAGGACATTGACCAACACACTTTGTGACATTAAAACACACACCCACACAGTGTCAGAGGGTTTCACAAGAAACGGACTATAAAAGGCCCTCCTGGCGCTCTTCTTTTCCAAGTCATCTAAGGATAAAATGATTTCGAAAAAAAATGAAAGAAAAAATTCTAACATCTACTGTAAGCAACAAAGTTATTTCCCTGCAAAATGGACACCTGGAGGCCCCGGGGTTTTATTATGGCCACACCAGCACCAGCAGGGAGTCCACCTCATCTGGCAGTTCACTCGTCCCCTCCACCTCCACCTCCGCCTCCACCAACAGCACTGTAAATTGAGGGACACTGTAATCAGCGGTGTGACTCGGCCGGTAAGTGACGGCATCGATCGTCCGGGATTGAAGAGTCAGTCTTAATACCAGCCGGTTTCAAGAGTGGAGTAATCTCGAGGCGTGGGACGCCGCCGAGGCGAGGAGGATTTTTATAACAAGGATGGATGGACAAGATGGATGGAGGGAAAACTGGTCTCCACTCTCATTTGGAAACCACCCGCTTCAATAAGGAGACGGCGTGTTTTAGAGACCTGTGATTTAACTGTTCGGTCCCTCGCCGCGGTGAGAATTAGGGCTTGAAAAGTGTTGTACATTTACAACGGAGCTGCGTTCAAAGGTTTCCCGGGTGCCGTGCCCTTGAGGGAGTCAAGTGGTTTTCCAATTCTGGGGTTGTAAAATACAAAATGAATCAAATGCAATGCCTTGTTTTAGAGACAAAGTAAGATAAAGTGTCAGGTCTCTTAGAGAGCTTTATTCCTAAATGTCCATTAAGAAGAAAACAGACTGATAACACAAACGTCACAAAGAAGCAACCTTGCATTCATTTAAATTGAAAATAATATGATTGGAGGTAGTTACACTTTGTTCATTCTACATGCGTAGTTTGTCATTGTCAGTTCAATTAGCTGAAATTGTTGACTGCTAAACTCCATTCAGCATTAAAGCACTCATACAGCTGCATTATGTATAAACTTTACACAAATACATGTTTTGATATTCATTATGCAACACAATCAGCAGCTTATTTGACGAAAGGTAGGTAGGTGCAGCAATGCGAGCATGTCTGGCTTTTTGGCACTGATGTAGACTCAGAGAGGGAGGGGTGCATGTGTTTGATTATTTACACATGTGCACTTACTTGCAGTTAGTTATGCAGCATCAGTTTCGTGTCTGGTGTTGGTGAATTTCATTCAGTGTTGATGCTGAAGCAGCCCTGAGGTCAACGATAACTCTAAGCCATTGGACCTGGATCACAGGCCTTGTTTTATCTCATACCAGAAGCGCGAGAGGTTCAGGTTCGGGTCAGGACTCAGTGGTGAAGATTCACGCGTCTCCAAACTTGGATTGTGAGTTCATTGTGACTCAATTTGTGAATGTGCATGAAATAGGGTGAAAACACATTATAGAAAGTACTGTGGGCTGAATTGTATCCTTAATTACAATGAAGCAACTTCGGACAAAGAATGAATGTACCTTTGAATAAAAGCCCACAAACTTACAGTGAGAGTCACACCAGTAACACTACAGACCTTCATTAGGATAATCACCTTCAGTTTTGTGCTTTTAGAGAGGTGTTTTTCAGTTCTAGTGTGGCTGAAATTGCTTGTTATTCTCGTGTTTAGATGGGTTTATAATATTTGTCTATTATGATAAGCATGAAAAGGATACACAAAAATATAACACATTTTACTAGCAGAAGTTACTCTATTGGGCTGCATTATGACAAATAGCACAAAATAAGTAGCGACTTAAGTGAACTTAATTGAATGCATGAGGTCGCTAAGCGAGTTTTTCTTCTTCTCTGTAACTCTTCAACAAACCCCTGATTGTGTTTTTGCGGCTGCACGTGAAGACTTCGTTGTGTCTTCATGTTCATATGCGTCTCAGGAGTTGTGGCTGCCAAGCTGCGTTCAGCCATTTCACACTCCACAAGTCCCTCAGGGCGGGAAGAAGCCACACACACACACACACACCTGAGATTTGATCATAAATGCTGTGACAACATGTGATTCTGTTGTGCAAACACAACGCCACCGTAAGGTAATTGTCATGTTGTTCTTTTGTGTTGGTAAACTAAAAAAAAGAAAAAAAAAAAACTATTGCCAATCCGAAGCACAGAAAAGAAAAGCATGCTATGTACAATAATGCACATTGTGACAAACTCGTCTTGTATTTTGACTGAAAATTTGCTTCTAGAAAGTGTTATGTGAGCGAAAACAGCCAGATAAACCTGCACGTTCCTTCTGATGGATGCCATCCCTGCCTTCAGATCTTAGATAAAAATCCAACCTGAAAATAGCTACCTGTCGTGCACAGCAGGCGTGCTTTAATATAAGTTGGCTAATTTGTTTGTTTCCTTCAGCAGGGTGGAAAAGAGTTCAGGAGCTGCCGCAAAGCCTTTTATGGCTGAGCGACTAAATTAGAAGAGATCAATTTTATTTATAGAGCTCTATTTAGTGTAAATGTGGGATGTGCCTGGTTTGACGGGGTTTAATTAGAATGCAGCCGGTTGCTGTGGAGGAGGACGGATAAAGGGGTTGGAGGGACGAGTGCTGCGTCGCCGGGTTGTAAAGTCAAGATGTAATCTGGGCCAGGAGCTGGGAAGTATTGATGCTGCTATGCTGTGTGCCGCTGTAATTCCTTCCCACAAAACTGTTGTTGTGAGGCAGATTCCATTTTAGTCACAAAAAGTGGGTCTTTTATCGGTCGGTGTCGGACATTTCCAAGGTATGAAAGAAATTCGTTTAAAGATTCCATTAAAAAAAACTAAAAATCCACCCTGGCAGCAGACAATGCTGGAAGTCAAAGATAAGCACAATTGAGAAGAAAGTGGTGGCTGTCTAAGATAAGTGTGAGTATCCTGTAATCCATCAATCAGGCCGCCGCTGATCGGGTCAGTGTATCGGATTCAGTTGTACGTTCCATCGAGCCGCAGGTAACTGATGGCGAGCGACGCTTTTCGCAGCAAAATATATGAGCATCGGATTGGCTCTTGAAACTTCAGGGGAGGGTTTGACAGCGAAAACAGCACTATTCAGAAAAGGTTTCAGTTTATGCATTGTGTCGAGTGCCGAGTTACAGCATTTTAAAATCTATTATGGTTGATGGGATACAAGGCTTCATATGGCTCTGAATACAACGTAATTGCAAGTACTTTGTTTTTTCAGGAAGGGATGTTTCCCAGTTTTCTAGGCTAGTCGACTCATCCTTACAATTTTTGTTTCGTAGAAATGAGTCATCAGGAACATCCCTACTCTAGACCTGGAGAGTGCTACAGAAGATCCCAGTCGGTTGATGAAGGCTGGGGCTGGCTAGAGGAGCTCTCCATTATCTTGTAGAAGAGGAGTATCTGCTCATCTATTTAGCCTGATAGCGGAAATCATATTAAATGAAGTGCTAATGCATTAGCTTTGTATGTCATCATGCTCCGTGCGCCGCGGGGCTCGACACAATCTGCACACGTTATCCATCTTGCTCCATTGTGATCTTTATCTTTAGTTTTGTTCGCCTCTGTCACACACTCCTCCCATTTTTCCCTCCTCGCGTCTCTCGCGTTCTCTTTCTTTCTGCCTTTATTTCTTTCGCTCTCTCTCTCTCTCTCTCTCTCTACTGTAATGGAAAAAGTGATTAGCGCACTTAAACGGCATGAGAGACACCCAGAGCCTTTGGGTGAATTGTTCTGCCATAATTTCTTTGTTAATTGCTTCTCTGGGGAGGCATGAGAGTAAAGGAAGCCCGGGGATAACTAAGTCTGCCACACTTACACACTGGCCTGCTTTTGGGAGACACTCACAAGCCCTCCCTGTTTTGTTTTTCTTCTTCCTTTTCTTCTCCCTTCTCCTTCCTCTTCCTATTAACTTTAGGCTTCCTCATTTTTTTTTTTTTTTTTTTTTTTTTATCCCACTTTGGAAACCTGGCTGTGATTCCCATTTTAACCTTCACACCCGTTTTCTATTTTCACCTATCCTCACGTGTTTCTCATGTCTGTTTCACACTTTTCCTTTTAACCTTCCTTTCTTTCAAAGACTCCCTTTTCTCGTTTATGCTGTGATATTTTTTTTCACCTCCTACTTTGTCCCACTCTCTCTTGGCGTCGTCTTCCACTTTCTTCCCTACTTTGTTATTCCAGCCGTCTTCTCTATCATAGTTCTCATCCCACCTTGACAGCAAAGTGTACATTAAAGCGCAGCCGTATCCTCACATCTCTGATTTATACCACTTGATAGATAACGTATCTTTAGGCACGCAAGGCAGCCATCAGGAAGGGAATGAAATGCCGCGGGATGGCAGGCTTCATTTCTTTTCCTGCCCTGCGGTGAATTATGCACCTTGTTGCCCAGACGGAGAAAAAAATGGAAGTCTGAAACATGAAGAGCAGTTTTCTGATCTCGCTTTGATGTTTCTACTAAAACACTTTGCAGCTCTTTTGATGGTGTGGAACGCGGACATGTGAAGCAGTAATTAGTTTCAAGCTGCACACGTGTCTTTGGACCAGACCTCTGCAGTCCAGCATGTGTGATTTCGAGAATTTGATATTTCTTGATTTGTGATTCAAGCCAATGACATATAAGATAACATAAAAAGGTGGAGGCTCAGTTTTCTTGCCTTTTACCTGCTGTTACAGTCTTGAAAACTCCTGATTTGTGAATCATTGACATGCTATCATTTGCCAAAAAGTGGACTTCACCCACTTTTGTTTTAGTATCTCCCCATCTGGCAAATTATTTCCATCGGCAAGGGGATAAAATCCATCCACCCTGCAAATGATTATTACTGCTTAGTCAACAGAGCAGATGAAATTAAATTGAATTAATGGAAATAAATGACATATACCATGCAGCAGGGCCATGCAGAGACCTGTAAAATGGTTCGTGTGTGTTCAAAGTGGGAATCTCAGCCCTGATGTTAGAATGCTTTGGAATTTAGGCAGTTTATTGGAAAGAATCTGCGATTCAAACAGCTCCAGTAGTTCAACGTACAATTTCATGTTGTGATCCATACAGGATGGAATTACTATGGAATATTTTTATTAAAATTTTGAAAAACTGGCATATTTAATACACATATGGTGAGGTATTACCTATTTAACTATATACCTATTTATTTATCTATTTTCTGATTCAGTGTTTTTTGCTGTGAAGAAGTGGCTCATTGAGTGTGACAAGTTTGAGGAAGATGACTCCACAAGCGATCGCAGCTGCACATAAAGAAATGCAAATATACAGGATACATCTTCCTCCAACAGGGAAGTCACAATCTCAGTGCAACATAGAAAAAAAATGGAGATGTTCATGTTGGGCTAGATTGAGTTTGTTACACTTGTAGCGTGTGCTGTGGAGGTGAATGATCTGCCCAGAATAACACTGCAGCATCAACTTATAACAAGGAACTGCAGAAATTTCAAGCAGCATGGAGGAGATATCGCCTCACTCTTGTACGGGCCCATAGTGAGATGTAAAGCCTATGAAAGGGCTCACTGTGACTGATACGAACAGTCCAACCACAGATCATTCTCATACCGCATCTCCTGAAATGACCCTCCGTCTTCATTATTTGGGAATGAGAGGACTGATTGGGTCCGGTGTAATCACACATCTGGGTGAAGACCTGATCATACTTCATATTGGATTATTGGACTTGAATGGGCTGAGTTAGGGGCTGAAGTAAATTTGAGATTAATTAATACCCAAGACAGGAAGAAAAGATAAATAATCCAGGGCATTGATTTTGTCCTCATTTTGGAGGGATGGTAGCAGCTGCAGCTGTCTGTGGCTGGTGGCCTGAGACCAATATATGAACATATCAACCATGCATGGTCAAAGTACAAGGAACAGTGTACATGGGGTTTACTTATCAGTTAATTGTTCTCTGCTAATTCTATATTTTGCTGCTCAGTGATGTTGAGCAGAAGACGACTATCTGCTCTGCACTCAGTAGCTTGACAGGTATTCTGAAATGTATTTTTAAAGAAAAAAGCCGAACAAAATGGCACTTAGGGGTAAAGGGGAGAAAGAAACAGGAGCTCAGTGAAGTGAAAGGAGTGAGCAAGCTAATTGCTGGTGAATAGAGGAAAGATAGGTGCTCTCACCTTTTAAAGTCTACATTTTCTGAATGGAAGTGCACTATATTTCAAGTGACTTGAATTGCCTCGTAGAAAAACGCCAATCTGGCATGATTCACCAAGTGGCTGCCAAAACTACCTCACAATGTAAGATCGCTGTGCGAGAGCAGAGTTTCTGGATTTCCTTTCAAATCTTATTCTAAAACTTATTGTTGAAGTTCATTTATGAGAGAGATAGAAAGTGAGCCAAAAAGGCCCAAATCCAAAATGTCCCAACACCGGCTGGATCGAGTTGGCACGGAGATGAAACAAAGACATTTACATGTGAACGAGCGCCGGAAAATCGCAGCTACAAGTTGAGAATTTCTGAACGGAACGCACAAGAATGATCGCTGTCGGGCTGCAGAGACGAGGAGGAGCAGGTGAAAGTAATCAGGCAGGGAAAGACAGTCGTGCAGATGGGAGGCGCATAATAGGCGGAGAGAAAAGACACGGCAATTCAGAAGCACTCTGTAAAAGATAGCTGGAGAAACAGGAACCGGTTCTTCTCCGTTATCGAGGAAGAGAATCAATTAGAAAACAAAAGAATCACTTTCAACCTTCAGTTCCATTATTCAGTTATTGTTCACATACAATATAAATTCAACATCATTTCGAGTGTTGGCGTGGGGAGAAGCCCTCTCAAAGGGTTTCCTTGAGGTTTTGACATGGAATCTTTTAAATCCACTAATCTTCCTGGAGGTTTGAGACTGGGGGCGTGAATTGAAAATTGTCGACCCCGCTAAACCGACCTTCTCCTTAGAAATACAGCCGCTGCACCTTTGACTCCCAGGCAATTACCCCACAATGGCTCTGTCCAGTGGTGGAAAAATGGGTGCCTATAATTTTAAGTTCCCACCTGTGAATGAGTGTGAACAGAGGCGCTGCTCAAAAAACGCAAAGGGAGCTCAGGCAAACTTCCCCGGGTAGCTGAAAGACTGAATCAGAAGAATATCATGTTCTCTAGAAAGCAGTTGAACTGTGAGTGGGCCGAGCGGGGATGCTTTTTGACACCGTTAGGTGTCTGTCAGTTTTCACACTTTAAAAAAAAAATAAAAATCTGCTGTGAGGCAGAAGAACGATTGGTTACCGACGATGTCCCAGAATAAGTTGTCAGAACTTTGAGTTCTGGCATTTAAAAAGCGGGCATATATGCTAAATGACAGGGTTGTCGTGGTGATAACCTTCAACGTGCTCCTCTATCCCAAAGCAAATTCTAATGTGCTCAAATCAGGTGCGTTTTAATTATGCAGTTATGTACATAGCAACTATCTGACCTTTGAGTGAGCGTAAGTGTTGTTTAGTTAGATGACACTGACCTTTACTGGTTACAGAGGGAGAATGTTTGTATGTACAACTACTGTGGATCGGGAAGCGTTCACGCACACTTCAATAGTCACTTGTTTTTGTTCTTTTTTTTTTTTTTTTTCAAAACCTTTGCAGTGAGTCCTGCATCCGGATTTTATTTGTGAGCTATGTTTTTTGATTTTATATTTACTTGATGTTTTTATCTTCTTTAGATTGACAGTGCTTCGGCCTCTGTAGTAATCTGAAAGTACTTTAGAAGTAAAGCCGAATTGAATAATTAAGAAATTAAAATAATTAAATAATTTAAATAATTTAAAATCGCTTATGCGTCACTAAGAAATGAAAAGCTTTGGAAGGCTGGCACCTGATGAGTATACTTTTAAGAAAGGTTATGACACATTAAATTCAAAGAGGAAAAAGTAACAAATGCAAACATTGTAAAGTAAAATATTACACTGATTCTTTCTCCATAGCAGATCTAAATATCTAAATAAATAGTTATACCTACTTTATGAAAAGTGTTTCCATCATAACTGCACTGGAACACTTCTGAATGGGCAATGTAACCAAAGTTTTTGGTTTCGCCTGGATGTGATGGTATGAACTAGGGCTGGGCACATTAACGCGTTATCGCTTTATCGCTTTAACGCATTGCTTTCTTAACGCTGACAAATATTTTCATCAGGCGTTAACACCCCCCCCCCCCAGCTGATTGTCTCTCCAGCTGAGCTCAAAAAAGCACACAGCAGCGGCGCTTTCTGCGGTAAAACACGGTCCATTCCTCATTATTTGCCATATTGAACTCGGCCGAATTATCAGAAAAATCACGTGGAAAAGGCTGGTATAAGGCACAAACTGAAATAAGGAGCGCAAATATGACAAAAATGAAAGTGAAACTTACATCGCGTCTTTTGCCGGCGCAACGTTTTGACCCGCTGGGCAGTCTTCAGGCGGTGAAAACAAAATAATGATTCACAATTCGGCGTGACTGAATTTATCCTGTCTTCTCTGTCTGAGAGTCAGAGAGAGAATGAAGTTTGAGGAAGTGTGCGCTCAGAGCAAACGTTGTTTTTCATCTGCTCTGCTCTTGGTGGTGGTGGTGGTGGTGGTGGTGGTGGTGGTGGTGGTGGTGGTGGTGGTGTGTGTGTGTGTGTGTGTGTGTGTGTGTGTGTGTGTGTGTGTGTGTGTGTGTGTGTGTGTGTGTGTGTGTGTGTGTGTGTGTGTGTTGGGAGGGGGGTCGGTGGGTCGGGGGTGGCAATCTTGGTAAAGACTTGGTATTTTAAGTTATTATAAGTCATATTTGATGAATTGTAAAATTATTAATGTAAAATTATGCTTCTTGCAAAATTCTTGCGAAAAAAAATTCCCTGTACCCGGTTGGGGGCAGGATGATCATTACAGAGTACTTTTGAATTCATTATTGTATGTTGCACATAATGTGATTAATCGCAATTAATCGCAGAAAAATTATGCAATTAATCGCAATTAAGAAATTTAATCGTTGCCCGGCACCAGTATGAACATCTGCAGTCATGTTCCTTGTTTCAGTTTGTCTCCGCGAGAATGCAAATGCCCCTCCAGATCTCGACAGTTTAATCACTTTGCTAATTGAACTTAATTCTAACCAATAAATAGGGCGTGTCAAGCTACTCAAAGTCCCAGGCCAGCATGTTCAATGACAAGTAATTATTTCCTCATTTAGCTTGTTGTGATCAACCTCACAAGAAAATATGGACAGATTCTCCAAGTTTAAATTAGTGCAACCTTACAGACCCATACGGCTCTGAGTCCTGATCAAGTCCTGCTTCTTTGAAATATGCAATTCGATTGACAGTTATTCTAAAGACTTCATAAAACAATAAAATCCAATTTTTCATGTTGAGGATTTTGAGAGCGGTTATCCATCCATCGTTCCTCCCTGTCAACAGCAATCCCATAAAAGTCGTTGTCGTCCTCGAACCTGCTGCAGCTCTCTGGCTGACTGCGCCGTGGTGTGCAGTATCCTCTCCGCATGACCCAAATAACAAAGCTTTTACCGCCCCCCCGGTTAACCTTTGAGGCTGATGATCTCTCGAACACCCGGAGCTTATCTCTAAGTCCCAGAGGTGCAGTCTTTGCCGACTGCCGCTGAGATGCCGTCACTGTGGGCACAGACTACACCACATATACATAGCCTAATCACACAAAGGCTAAAGTTTGAAGTAGACATATATCGACACCTCGCCGCAGGTTTATTTATTACCATTCCCGTTTTAAAATATGATAGTTGGGCACATATTGAGTAAGTGCATATGCAATGTGTTTCTTCTTAATGAAGTTTTTTTTTTGCTTATTCCACATTTTAACTGGTTTAAACGAGAAGTAAGGAACGGATGATCCTTGATTTTCCTTATAGAGGCTGTTTTCTCTCTCTCTCTCTCTCTCTTTCTTAAAAAGCCTCAACAACTTTAAGTCAGGCAGCTTTCAGGCTACAAGCTGGACAAATTAATCTAATTCCCAATACATCAGTGCCAGTTTAGTGGCTGTCGTGCCGCTTGTGTTTTTCTCCTCTGCATATTTGACCCTGATTTGGCTGAGCTGAGTGAAATGTTTTGGAGGCAGACACTTTTGTGAGCAGCAACTGTGGCACAGGAACCAAAGCTGAAACTAAGAGCAAGCCAAAGCCGGTCAAAATGTGGGTTTACTGTCCCAAGTCGAGTTAAAAGGCACTGGATTTCTCAAACAGGCACAAAAAAAAAAACAGTCAGCAGATCAACTGAAATAAGCTCAAATTGAGATGCTCCTATTTTGATATGCTTTCATTATTCACAAAAGAGAAAAAGAAAACATGAAATCACTTTTTTTAATATGTTTGCCTGTTGTTAATTATAGATGGCCCTCACCATTGAATACAATGAGTGGTTTTTTTTTTCCTCCATTTTTCATTGGTTTTTGAAAACAGTGCAAAGCAAATGAATTCTTTGAGCAACAAATATCTGCAGATATTTGTTGGGGTGGGGAATGTCCTCCACACGTCTCGAGGTTAATGCATTTTGAAGTAACAACTGTAAACATGATTGTTGACAAGAAAGCCCCCAGGATTGTCCTTAATTTACCTAAGCACACACTGCAGAGAAAAACAAAGTGCACAGGATGCAGAGATGGAGGCAAATGGAAGTTGTAATACTTTGTGTTTCACGTCAGCTGGAGATTTATTCCTCACTGATTTATATAAAAGCATAAAGAGCTGCTGTCTGTACGTTCATCTATGATTGGATGCTGTTTTTTCGAGATGCACTTAACCTTCTATGTTGCTCAAACCAAGGCATTTTTTGAAATGAAACAAAAAAGAAAAGGAATTGAACTCCCTTTCCTGATGAGGCTCTTGTTGTTCGGACTTGGGGTCAGAAGTAGCCTTTATGTTCGAGGCTTTGTGCATCCAGTTGAAAGTTCTCTTTCTTTACATTTTTGTGTGTGGTGTGTTTGCTCGGCCCCTTTCGAGCCATCTCTTGCTTGGCTGCGTGAAAAGGAGGAGAGCATCCGATAAACAGCCCAGAATTCATTTCATCACTTCACACCCAACGTGTCTGACAGCCAGAGAAATCACGGCATGTCAGCACCTTGTCACATGCATCTCTAGTTGCTGATATTCACCTTTCATCTGACATCCCGAAGAGACAAACGCATCCTGATGCAAAGAAATGTAATCATATTAATCATCGCTCAGTGAAAACATGCAGACTGATACCATGCAAACTTATTTGCACTTAAAAAAAAATACTTTTGTTGTTGTTGTTGTTTTTTCTTTTTTCTTTTTTTTTTCTCATACACATTCACCTCCACACATGCACAGAAATCCATTTCTTATCTTCAGATGCACATAAGCACACACATATGCTCGGCTCCCCTGGGACTGTGGAGTAAATCAGTGAGTGGATTTTCAGTGAATGATGGTGACAGGATAGACAGGATAGATAGATGATGGGAAGGAGAAGACGATGAGAACTGAAAATGGATTTCAGAAGTCCAGGAATGTACACCACCGTCTTTTATTCTGGTGCGCGTGTGCGTGTGCGTGTGCGCACACACACGCTCATGCAGATCACATCTGCATTGTCTGAATTCTTTGACAATTGCGGTAGAACTGCTGGCAAGATAAGACACTAGAGTGTAACAAAGCCTTGTATAGCGTGTCAGTCAGCATCAACGCATGCATACACTGTGGTGTGTGTGTGTGTGTGTGTAGCGCAACACACACACATATTCTGAACTCACAGTTGTGCATACAGTTCGCTCAGGAACGCAGATGTTTTCTTCCACGCATTTTCACTGTTCCCGTTCCTTGCGCCTTGCCAAACACTTTACTTTCTCACACACGCACACACACACACGCACACGCACACACACACACACACACACACACACACACACACACACACACACACACACACACACACACACACCGTTCCTGCAGATGACAAAGAGGCCAGCCATTTCCAGCAGAGTGAAGAGTGCCTGTCAGCCAGCATCGCTCGTCTTCTTTCACAGTGAACTGCAGTGGCAGCTGCATCATTACCACTATAGGAGGGGTCTGCGTGCGTGCGTGCTTGCGTGCGTGCGTGCGTGCGTGCGTGCGCACGCATGGCATTTACTCACATGTGTACATGTGGCCAGATGCACACATGTACAGCCATTATCATGCCAGGCAGTGTCCATCTGCCTCAGCCTTGACAAAGTGGAAAGTTTCTGACCAACTTCTTCAGATATGTTATAGATCTGTCTTTAAATCCACCGTGATTGCATAGGTGTGTGTGTGTGTGCGTGAGTGTGTAAGAGACAGAGCGACAATTGCTTGTTGATTGGGGAGGAAAAGAAGTGTGAGAGAAGGAAGGCCGAGAAGCCGCGTAGTGAACGTGAGATGGAAAAGAGAGATTATAAAGCAGCAGGAAAAATGGACTGGTATAGGAGTAAAGTGAAGAAGAGAGTCAGAATGAAAGTCAAATGATAGCAGGGACCAAAGAGACTGTGGTTTGGTAAAATGTGAGAAAAAGAGCAGGGTGGCTGGAGTACACTTGTGAATGGATAGAAAGCATTCAGACAAAGAGAACAGTATTTCTGAGAGGCCGGACCGATACCTCACTCGATAGACTATTGAAAGGACAGTAAGGGTTTTTGGCTTCTTAGAAAATCGCAGAAATGGTCAGATGGCTCCATCAACACCTGACACATCAGACCACTGGCTTTGGACAGGAGTAGTGGGATTCACTGGTTCACTGACACCAGATGAGCAACCTCACTTCAACACCCGGCAGGGAAGATGACATTTAGTCTGAGGACTGCTGAGCAGTTGTGTTGCATAATTTATTACTTTTTCTTAAGCTTATTGGCAAGAAATCAAATCAATTCTGTTCACCTAAGGAAAAAAAAGAAAGGGGAGGCACATTTTCCACAAAGCTAATCCGATATGAACGCAATATGGTACTTGGCAACAAAACACTGAGTAGTAACTATTTAATTAATAGTTCAGAGTGTGCATGCTTGTCATCCGAAATTATAGTGGTGTTAGAAAGCAATTTGTAGTTAATTACAGAGTTTACGTACTCTTTGAGACACGCAAATCAATATCACTCCGCAAACAAATTCCTTCTTTTTTCTTTGACGTAATGATCATATGTTAATGTGTTCATCAAATAAGTGCTAAGAGGTTTTACTAATAACCCATAAAATACACACTGAAGATGTCCTGATCGGCAGCAGAACTGCATCTCGGCCATGTTCTCCTGTCTCTTTTCCCCACAGCAGATGTTTTCCTGAGCTTAAGCTGGAAGCTAATTGATTTATGACGACTCACATGAATTCTGCACTCAGAAAGCGAGTCTTAAATTTACACGCTCCGTTCAGCACATTCCGTGCACACACCTCTGTCGATGTGTCTCTGAACGGCATTGCACATTTTTGTGTAGGCTTTTAGATGTATTCCTTGTTCTATGTCACCTGCATTGTCTCTGCTAACTTGTGAGCTACTATTAACTGTGAAGTGTCATGGAACATGTTAAATTTGACAGCTGCTTGCAGGAAGCCGTTTCATCGCTACAGCATTTCACAGCTGCCGCCTCATGTTTTTTACATCCTCCATACGTATCGTCTGTCATAATTGCTACAAGCCTTCCTCTCATTTTCATTTGTAATGTTGGTTTCACCTTTGTTGATCCGAAACAATGAATATTTGCTTGGCATCAGTAAAATGCAGCCTTTTAAACTCGTGAATAATAATATTTTGTAGTTATTTTTTTTTACGATTGGGTTGTCTTATAATGTTAAATGTGGCACTGGCTGAAATGCATTTTTTGAAAAACATTTCTGAAGTTTGACTTTCGAATAATCTGCTAAAACTATGAAAATATTTCTGTTATTCTTCCATCGCTTTCTTTGATTCTAGTATTCTTTGCTATTTCCTAGTTTGAGATGTGATTTATCCCAAAAAATAAGAAAAAGATTTAAGATGACCTCATTTACACAATAACACTTCAAGAGCAAATGTGTCATTGTTGCATTTAGTTTCGGAAAAGTTTAGTGTTTACACTGTAACGTTTTGAAAAGGATGTCCATTTGCACAGAAACAGCAAGAGACGATGACATGCCAGGCCACTAGTGGCCGCTGTTGTTTATGTAATGAAGCCATGTATGTATATGTGCAAAGAACAATAAACCTCAACTAGTACTAACTAGTCTGATATGAACATCTACGCTGACTTTTAATATACGTGATCCGAAAATGTGTTTAAAATGATCTTTGATCTGTGAACCTGCTGTTTGATGTGAAAAATCCGCTGTACCTTAATATAGTTTTCCAAATTTCTAAAATTCGGTGAGCCAGTTTAATTCGAATGGCGTTCTCTTTTGCTTTTCTTACTTAAACGTGCAGTTGAAAACTTGGCAGGGGACTAAATGACTTGTTAGGTGCTTGTTGTGACAGGCAGTTTCATGGCTTGTCAGCGAGCATCAGGTCAGTGGCCAATTTCCTGTCATGGAGCAGCTTAATACAGACAGGTCATCATCTCTCTAGTCCTCTCCTCATGCTCTCTATCTGCTCCTCTATCACCCACATCACTCTATTTCCTTTCATTTGTCCTGGCTCTCTCTTTCTCTCCATCATGCCACATCTGAATGGTTTGAGTCTCACTCTCACGCTGCCTCTCACCCCCTCTCCTTTACAATTCCTCGTCCTCCGCCTCCTTTCCATCCATCTCTCTTCGGTAATGCATCGAAACTGACTCTCCCTCTGCCGGCCTCCCTCCCCGCCATCCATCTGTCCAGACTAGTGTGTCTAAAAGGCTCGCGGTGGTGTGCTGTGCCAAGCCGAGTGCACAGATTTGGATAACCGCTGTCTGGAGATATGTCTGAGATAACAGCTATAGTCACTCACTCCCGGTTTGGCTGCCAACCATGTGTGTGTAAACGTGCGCGTGTGTGCTCCAGATAACCCCAGAGGCTCTTGCTCCTGTCCCAACCGACTGTGGTTTCCAGCTGATAGTGACAGCTAGGAAATTTCACGCATCACAAAAAGTGGACACCTTGAAAAATAGATATACTGCAGAGAGGAAAACATATGGAATTTGATAAAAGTTTGACATCGAGCAAAAGGCCCAGTCAAAAATAAATCCAGATTACAGTGTGTGATGAAATATGATGGTATGTATTCTCCAGACAACCTGCTCAATGCTAGGATTCACCCTTTCGGTGGCAGAGCAGCCGAGTGACTCAGAGTATGGACTTCCTTTAGGAATGTCTATTAAGGTGTTATCTTTTCAAGCAAGCGTGTTTTTTACTCCGTTTTTTTTTTTCTTCCCGGTGCCTCTCTTTTCCATCTCATCTCACTGATGGTTAGCTGGATTTGCGTCAGGCGAGTGCAGACCCCCACAGATAAAAAGCTGCTTTGAGTGAAATGATCATGAAACCAGTCATGGGAAACCCCAGTCATATGGAAAGTGGTCCAAACAAGTTTCAGGAGCCAACCGAACCGATGTTTCCTCTGATTTTCTCAGGAGGCCCTAATTTATGCCATGAATACCCAGCTGTCCAGCTGTGTTTACAAGTGGCATGATGGATGCAGGTACTTCTGGAGTACACGGGTGATTATCAAATCAGGCGTTGCAGAGCATGCATGCTCAGTAAACCCCTGCCAGATCCCAAGGCGTGCTCGGCAGCTGCAAATTACTACCCTGCTATTCCACTGATGGCCTCCGAGCTGCTCTACTGGCTGATTTTGATAGCTAACAACTATAGCGAAGGGCAGAAAAGACTTTTTTTTGTTTTGTTTTGTTTTGTTTTGTTTTATTCCCACCAAAATATTCCCAGTGAACGTTTTATAAGAACAAAGGCTGGCATACCTTCTTGGTATTGACATGTGGTTTGTGCTCTGCAGACTGTACTGGTCTTTCCCACAGGTTTTCTCCTGGGTTCTGATCTGGATTACTAACAGAGTAGAGCAGTTAGCTGACTTGGAACTATCGAGTTGTCTCTAATCCTAAGGAACTGGCGTTTGTTTGAGATTGATTAGTGAGTGCACGTCATAGTTCTTTGCTCCACTTTTTTTTTTTTTTTTTTGCCGCTGTGACTCCTGACTCATATCAAAACTCTGCATGACAGAGCTCTGAATATGTTAACCTGGTTTTGGGTTTTTTTATATATTGGGTTAATATTCTTGGTTCTTGGTTTTTAAAACATAATTGTGTACCAAATGTTTTACATTATGGGATTTCTTCGAGGTTCAAACGCAAAGGAAAAATGTGATAGATGTGGAGATTGCAAATACCTTTACTCAAGCATATAGTCAAGGACGGTATACAAGCGTGACCTTGTGTTGCACATCCTTTTAGTCATGGTATAATGGAAAAACTAATTTTAAAGCTTATACTATATAAGTTTAATCAAAATAAAGAAAATATTCAAAAGTCAAAATCTGAAGACTCACCTATTCGGAATAAGTTAGGTTTTTCATTTATGCAAGTACAACTGAAACTTTAAATAAAACTGGAAGAGGCCCAAGATATAAAGAATTGTCTGTGGCTTTACATCTCACAGTGGAAAAAAAGAATTCATCCTGTTATCTGCATTGCCACTGATGCATGGGAACAGGAGCAGCTTTTCTTAGCAAAAGTTTATAACCTTCATTGATTTTCTTCTATGAGCTTGAACAACTGTGTCCACTCTGCTGGGCATAATATTGGCGTAATTCATTTTATTAATTTGAACGTCTTTCATCGGGCCAGAGCAGACCCACAGGGGCCTGTCATTTCCTGTGTGTACAATTTATATTTGAGTTATGCGCAAAATCATACACCAGCAGCCTGTATGACGCTGCCCTCCTAATTATCTCACACAGATGAAGCCATCTTTCTTGTTTCAGTTCTGGTGACAACCAACATGATTCACTGAAAGCCATTTAAATTGATATTACATAGGAGAGGTTGGCAAGTGATTTAAATGTTAATTTTCTGGTAATATCTGTAAGTGCAGTCACTTTGCTGTTATCAATGGCCACCTTTACTGTCCATGTGTATGTTCTTGAACAAAAGCACATTCAGTGTATTGTCCGGACTTCTTTTTTTTTTTCATCATTTTTTTTCGGTTTCTGCTTCGGGTTGTGTCACCTACGTGGATGTGTTTTTAAAACTGCGACCGAGCCATCCAGTTCCTTTCGGTCTCTGTCAGACTTTCTGCCCCTTTTTGCTGCTTGTGTCTTAAGGTTGAAAAATTATTTTGAAAAGTACAAACTGAAAAACAATTGCTGAATGTTGTGCCATGCATAATTCAGATTACTTGACAGTATTGAGTCAGTTTTGTGGCTTGGAGCGGGAGATTGTGGAATGATAACCGAGCCACTGAGCTTATTACTGCCGGTTGCACACACTGCAGCGACGTACTGGTAATGTGAGAAGCACTGGAATGGAGCTGTTGACCAGAATCAGGCTTATTATCGCCGAGTCCTCTGCTCTCAGTGAAATATCATTAAGCATGTCAAACAGAGCATGTAATAGGATAGAAGTAAGAGCTTAACATGGAATTAAGAAATATTGTAGATATTATGACTCAGTTATGTCTTTTTTACATGAATGAGCGGCGGCACAATCGTATAACTGTGTTAAAATGCTGTAAAGACCCGGATCCATTCACCCATCTGCTGTGCTGGTTTATCCATGTCAGGGTGCTGGAGGAGCGGATCCTCCACAGAATCACACACACTGTCACACACACTCACATTACCAGTGTTTTAGTCAACAGTTGACCTCAAATGCGTGCTTTAGGACTTTGGGAGGACCAATGCATTCACGTGGAGAACATGGAAACTTGCATCCTCACTGTGGCTTTTCTCAAATACATGTTGGTATTAAAAGAAATTTCACTCCCTGAGTTTCTACCACAGTAATGAAATGTGTCCGAGCCACACAAATGAAAAATATGTGTTAGGAGTCCATTTATGAAATCATGTTTCTGTGAACCTTAGGCTTAAATTGTATTTCCCAAAATCAAGTCAATATGCCACTGATTTAAAAGGAACAAATAAGTTTTGCTTCATGGCATGGGGGTAAAATGTGATGTGTAGTAGATGCATTGGAAGAATCCTGCTATTAAATCTTAACCAATGAAATACATAGTTCATCTGTGAGAAGTCTTGTCAAATGAAGCAATCTTGGGATAAGCATTCCTAAAAAAACACATTTTGATATTTGCATGTAATTATACGGTTGGCAAGAAGAGGTTGTTTTGGGGGAAGTTTTTTGGTTTTCTTTCAATCTGCAAGATGAAGGGTTTTTTTTTTTTTTTCTGGCAGACTTAAAGCACACGAATCTGAACAAAGGTGTGATTAAAGATCTTTTTATGTAATTATTTAACAGCACCGACTGCACATGTTTATATATAACACACCTCCTCAGCAAGAAAGCTGCTAATGACAAAAAAAAAAAAAAAAAAGGCTGGATATAGAAGAATGGAGAATGTTAAATTAGGAGAACAAAGAGAAAAAAAAATCCCTGGTTGGACCAAAGTGTGATTTTTGTTGTTGTTGTTGTTTTTTTGTTTGTTTTTTTACACTTTCCACCTTCTCTCTGAATGTTTGCATCACAGCCTTCCAACTTTTACTTTTCAGGCAGGAACATTACTTAAGATAGACACACCGCGCGCGTGCACACACACACACACACACACACACACACACACACACACACACACACACACACACACACACACACACACACATTTCAATTTCCATTATTTTCCAGGCTGGGAGTTTTATTTTTAATTTTGATCTCAGACCTCACGATCTGTGACAAAAATATTTCTCCCACATAATTCCCTTCCTCACTCTCACAAGTTCATATTTATTGGTTTTATTTTTTCTGAATTTGTGGCAAATCCTCTTCTGTGTGACGAGAAAGCTCTTTTAGCTTTTGTAAAAAGTCAACTTCAGCCATTAAAACTTTTTGCAGACTAGACTTACAATGGTATGAACTTGTAGATGAATTAAATTAATGAGGAAACTTATTATTCCAAAGGAAAATAAAGTGCCGCTGTCGCACATTTCTGTTGACGGTTGAGTCGATCTCACTGTCACGCTTCTTTCTACAACTTAATCTCAGCGTTGTCCTGTTTGCATAACCCCATAACCTTCAACCCCCCCCCCCTTAACAAAAATAAAAAAAAGAATCAAAATGTCATCATCTCCTGCGTATTGCAAGAGCAGCTGACAACCAGTGAAACAAACATAATTTAAGAGTAATACCGAGGACATATCCAAATTACTGGAGCGAGGATGTTGATATCTTGCCAGAACTTAAAAGAAAAACCCATCACAGCCAACTCAGGGTGAAAGACGGGTTCACTGGGCACAGATACTGAAGAGCACATAAGTAATGAAGCCAGGAAGACATGAGATTTCCTTATTGTGCATTTCAAAAATATGCTTAGGCGCCGCGCTCACTGTCTGAGACACTTACTCTACAACTATGCATCCAGATTTCCACTGAGAGTCACTCTGTGACACCGAGCGCATTTCAGCCAGGTGCACTTGTGTTTGCAAATAGCTTTCTCTGGATGCGTGTAGCTGGACGCGCGGTCGACAGCCCGAGCACGTCATTATTCTGTACATTATCGCAGGAGAATGAACATCGAATGAGCAGAAATTTGTGCGGGTTGTGCATGCGTGTATTTCGTTTGCACGTTGATATGCGGAGCGCTGCGGCAATGTTTACTCGCAAAACATTTGAGAGGTGTCATCCGATGTTTGGAAACTGTGTTTGCTTGTTGTTGCAAACACTGTACGTACTGTTAGACAAAATGAAGGAACACGGAGGAATCGGCAGACTGTTCATGGTGACCAAGAGTTAAAAACCACCGCGAGAGCCGCGAGAGCAAGAAACAAACACCATGAATTCACGTCTGTTCTTGCGACTCCATATGAGAAATAAACAGATCCGTTTGAATCCTTGCACAGACACCAGTTACACATAAACAGGGATTCAACAGGATTTTACACAAACAGGAACTCCATGCGCACATGAACATGCCGAGAGTTTGTCATAATTAGCAAAAATAAGAAGGAAAAAAAAAGGTGTGTTTGTGTGAAGTTTTGGAACTGATTCAGTTTCTTGTGAGATCAAATGCATTTTATATTTTTAGACGTCTGGATCTTGACTACTACATTGCTGTTTACAAAGGAGAAGCCAGCAGTCCTGCTGAGAGCTGTTAATACGCACAGGCTGTTTCACTCCACAACAAAAAGCTACTGCGATTAATCTTAAGTTCTTATGATTTCCTTTAAACCAAGAGAAGAAAAATGAACCTGAAGCCGTCAGTGAAAAATGGAGAAAATGATTTTCTTCTTGATTTTGGAGAGAGTCGTATGAGTTCTCGTTTTTTTTTTTTAAATTTTCCAGGTTGTCATCCCCACTGCAGGCTTAGTGTGCAGATAATTAGCTCAATAGAAGAAAAAATAATTGCAGTTTCTTGCTTTTCACACTATTGATTTCCGAGCCGTCTTTGATCCAATAGGGTTATTTTTTACACAAGGACTTTTTTTTTAAACAAATAATACTGATAATAAACAAAAGGAGCAAAATCAAGGCTGTGCATATATTGAAGGTTTGAGCTGCTTAAAAAAAAAAAAAAAAGTCACCAACTCAGTTTCTGAAAACTTTTGTTGGATTTTCTTTTCAATGCGCCTAAACTACTTATCATTCATGTAGCCTGCATTTGTTTCGAAGTGCTTTAAAAGCCATATCCAATGCCTCTAAATAGTGGGCACTGAAAAAGCTCTTTATTTTGAACATTTACTGCCAGTTCGCTATGAATAATGACATTCCTTTCCTGGAATGCACATTGTCCTCGGCTCACCAATTGATTTTCTGAACTCCACAGCAGAATTGACTGTAGTTGTCATTATATGGCAGCCACAGTTAAGTTCCTCAGCCCATTAGGAGGCACTCTGATGGTTTGTCAACACTGGAGTAAATATAGTTTTCAGTTTGATGGCTGTAGAAAGTTTGGAACAAAGGCAAATTTCCTCTAACCAAAACTTCTCAAGAACTTTTGTAGACACCCTGAAATTTGGTCTGTTTTTTTTTTTCTTCTCCCACAATTATAAGTTTATTATTTGGTTCAGTATCCACAGTTCTAACTGAGGTGTTTTGCAGTTTTCGCATGTGTTAAATAAATAACATTATATCCTGATAACCAGAAAGCATCTGATGACTGTCGCATTTGCTGTGTGTTGTGTGTAAAGTCAAAAGTGTGTGTTTTAGCCCATTTGGGCGGGAAGTACGGACTGTCTGCCTCCCAGCAGGAAGACCAGACTATGAAAACATCCCACAGCTCAATCTCAACCAGATACTTTTTTTTTAATCAAAGTCTTTCCAGAACTTACATCAAAATTGTTACAACTCCCTCGCCATCGCAGAGCCGGTCCGAGATCACATAAACTCAAGGATGACCAACGGTTAAAGTTCCAGTTTGTGTAATTGCAAAATCTCAGAGAGTGGTGGCTCACCTTTGACAACTCACCGTAAAGACATAAAATTGTTCCCATCAGTGGCTTCAGCCTGGTTCTTCATTACTGTTTCTGCAACCAGCTGCCACAGTTCAGTTAAAATCAGTTAAAATGTCATTCGAGGATATTCACGGTGTCTGTTTGCTCTTTGCCAGTCCTTTCTACTCGGAGTAATAATTGTGGGTTTGTTTTTATCCAAATTTCCAAAACAAGCTCTTGTTGTACTTACTCCACCATAAAATCCTCTAACTGGCATCTGGTTTATGGTTTACATAAAATATTTCCCACAAAACCTAAACAACCCTTTAAATACATAAAAACGGAGATATTTGAAGCCCACAGACGTGACGGACTACACAGTGGCCACCTTCCACACCTTGGTATTCTCTATCAATCATCACTGAGAGAACAGCTCTGGGGACTGTTTTTGTAGGAGTATACTATATTCTAATCCCATCTGATGACTGAAAACTGCATGTAAGGGAACAAAAGGAAGGGGGGATGATGTGCGACAAAGGTCACCAGCAATATGGATATAAATCAGGTTTATTGCCGCCGCTGCCACTCGCTGCTCTGCTAATGAAGCTACCAGTCCCCGCTAACAAGCTTAACGAATGTCTCAGATAGGAGGCAGTAATTGCAGGGAGACTGTGCTCTCCGTCTAATTACTGATATTTCCTGCCGCACCGATCGGACCTGCAGCACACCGGGAAGGTGGAGAGGCGGGGGAGCGGAGCGGAGCGGAGGGGAGGGGAGGGGGGGACGGGGGGGTTATTATATTCCATTTGCTGGGACAGCTCCTGCAGCAAGGCTGCACTCTGTGAAATGTCTTCCGCGGGTTATTTATAAGCACAGGGAAGCGGTCGGGAGACTTTTAGGTAGAGTGGGAGAGGAAGGGAATTAGTTGAAAGGGGAGCCAGAAAAAAAAAGAAGCAGAGAGGAGAGAATGATTGCACGGCACAGTGTCAGAGGAGAGGTCAGGGCTCGCGTGTGATTGAAAGAGAGAAATGGATGTTTTGTCACAAGCTGATCAATACCTGTTTACCGTATTCTCCTTTTCTTTTGCTGCTCCCGCTATCTGATCCATAATCAGTGGCAGTGTTTGTCCTAACAGTGTGTTCCAGCTATGTTTTCATTTGTAGAGGGATTTTTTTTTTTTTTTTTTTTTTTTTTTTTTACAGTGCATCGTGAAGGACATTTTTGCCCCGCTGCCATCATTTTCAGTCGCCGTGGAAAATCAGGTTTAATCTGTGTCTCCCACAATTTCCAACCCATGCAAGAACCATGGGTGAACATAATGCCAAACCTTTTTTTAAAAAAACTGAAGAAAGTGATAGCCTGGCAGCCATAATCCAAGACAGAGGTTTACAGATAGCTGCTGAATCCTTCCAAACTAAACCATTACACCAATTGCTAATTTTTGCAGCAATTTATTTCCCTTTATTCTAACAAATTACCATAATTTAGTTTTGGGTATTTTGTGTGCTGCGTTATAATCTTTTCCTTTAGTTTTACATGACTGAAATCACTTTTTTTTTTTTGTATTTTTGAGAAATCTCACAACAGAGATATATTGATGCTGAACAAAGACTTAGCACAATTTTTATTAAAGTCGTAATCACAAAGCCAAAGGATTTTAGGAAGCAGTTCACCATCATACTACAACATCTATTAAACTTCATATTGAAGTCTTTTCCACCCGAGAGGCAGAAAAATCACACTGTTCTACTTTTAATGTGTTGCATTAACAGTTAAAGCTGTGCGATCAATTGCTTTTCCAAGCATAATCGCACACTTGACCACGGCTTCTTCATATTGATTCGCACGCTGTACGGATAAGCTGAAAGCAATGATTATGACGAGCGAGGAAGGTCCGAATAGAGATTTTCACATAAATGTCACCACACAGACTAAAACTGCTCAAACAGAAACCCAGTCCTGGTGCATACACTCAAACCTGTAAATTTCACCCGACATTAAACTTCCGTAATTGATCAGATCCCCTCCACCCTGGAATCGCGCAAATTAATAGTGACGGACAATGAATCCATTGTTTTCCATTTCTCCGATATGCGAGGTGGCAAGAGCTCCTGGAGGATAATTGCCGGAGAAGTGGGCTCCCCGGGGAGCCGCGTTTTCTCACAGCTTTGATTTTGCCTACACAGCGAGAGATTTTATGTTAAACCCTATAGCTTGTCAACAGCCTTCAGCGAGCCTCTGCTTCTGAGCCTCTGTAATGAGAAGTGATTGAAACACGCCCCAGATAAAAGCCACTCTGCTCACTCACTGCTGTGAGCTTTGCACAAGTTTTTCCCGCCCGTATGTAAGCCAGCAGATGACTCGCTCGACCGTCCGATTCCCTTCAACCTTTCCCTCTGTTTTGTCTTTTCGCACTCGGCTAATGCCGCCTACTCTGCGAAGTCGACCGATCAGAGTTGAATGAAAACATTTCAGATCAACAGCGTGGAAGTGCAATGTTATCACTGATAGTAGGAATTTACACTTTTGAGTCTGGACTTTGGCCTCTGTGTGTTTTAGGTTTGCATGTTCTACCTGAGATTTGATTCACAGGAAAGAAAACCCAATGGGCTATATGCACAGCTCCATTACTTCCTGAAGTTCAGACAGCACCTTTATTTCCTGTGTTTCATGATAGGATGAACTGATGAATCCAGTTGTGTCTGACCTCAGTACCTCACAGGCTTATTTGTTTTTGTAAAATGCCGTTTTAATTGTGGCGTCGTTATACTGACACGCTTCCTCTATCTATCAATAGGCTCTCTCTTTGTTAAATTGAAGACTTTTAATCCTTGTCTATTAACAAGATCTACATGTAGTTTGGACCTTGTTGGTTCCCAGAGGAGGAATCTCCACAGCTCTAATGTTCACTTCAATGAGGACCATGTAACTTCATCCTGTTTAAAGCACCGTGGTGGATCAGTACCAGCTCTCAGTCGGTATCGAAACACTTATTATTTTGCATGAGTCGTTCTCATCATTTTGTCCTTTCATCAGCTCATATCTCTGTTATACCTCGGAGACAGATGTAAATCATTTGAAGCGTTCTAGATATCAGTGTTGAAAGGATGAACTCATGAGCCTCAGGATGAAACGAGATCCAAATAACAAATGGAGAAGGGACACTTACACTAAAGCTTGAAATGAAATGGATTAGCCTTGAAACGCCGCAGCTTGAAAGAGGCGTTAAATCCTCCTGACCCGTGTATCTTCAGCCAAACAGACGCCCAGATAAGATGAAGTTTCTAATAAAGACAAAGCAGGTGACCTTTACCTCTGGTATGTTGAACCCTGACTGGTGCAGCAGCTTCTATCAGATCCACAGAGCAAGTCAAACTGGATTATTTTTAATATGAAAAAAAAAAAAAAAGATTAAGATTCTCTTTAGAAATCCAGTGCTTTGTTTCTTTTGAGAGTCTGTTTCAGAATAGCACCGGCCGATGTCCATGATGGCACCGAGGTGCAGCAGAAGTTTTAGATGTCTTTCCCCTGACTTTTATTCACATTTATCAATTCCTCTCTTAACTCGTTTGGATGAGCCGAGAGTTTAGTTGTTGGAGCGGTGTGAGACCCTGACGTGAAGGTCAGCGATAAAAGTAGTGCGAAGCAAACTTTCCTCCCTCGCACCCCTCCGTAATCTCTGTGTGAAGGAAAATGCCAGCTGCCAGTCTCATTTGGAGAGATAAGGGCCGAGCCCCGAATGCACCTGCCTGGCCACCCACAGCAGAATAACAGTGGGAGAATAAATATGTAGACGATAGAAATAAAAAAAAAATAGAAGAAGAAGGCGGGGAGGGGGGTTAAAATAAATGTATTTCAGCCCATAGCTCCACACTGGCAGATCCCAGGGAAAGCAGAAACAGGTGTAAACCGTTTTTTATATCGTTGATGCGCGCGCGCGCGCGCGTGTGTGTGTGTGTGTGTGTGTGTGTGTGTGTGTGTGTGTGTGTGCGCACGCGTGTGCTGTCGAGTCTTCACTACAACTCCCAGTTGGCAGGGTAAAATGGATGGCCTCTGCTATAGATTTCTGGCAGACAAGTCCCCCCACAACCATCTTATATCTTATTACCAACAGTCTCAGACGGTCAAATTGATCTTTATCGTCGTGAAAAAAAGAAATCCCCCACGGCACCGTCGACCTTTATGGTCCTCACCTTTCATTGGCGGATTTTTTTTTCCACCTGTGAGTGTTTTGTATGGGTGTGTTTGCGAGTCCCGCGCAAGTGGAAACTCTCAGACACACCAACAGGCCTTACAGAGAGGAATGATTCGGAGCGGTCACTGGAGCCGACATGTCCAAGATGATGGCTCGCAAGCCATGAGGGAATGAGATTTTTTTTTTTTTTTCTCTCATTCTCTCTCTCTCTCTCTCTTCCTTTCCCCAACATCGAGCACGCAGCATCACCCGCTGCAGCATCAGGCTAATCTGCCTCTTAAAAAACATTCATTAGCATAAATAAGTTGTCACTGCCTCGGGCTTTTTGTCACTTAGAGAAAGAGAACAGCACCTCTGTTGACAGTCGCATTATTCCCGTGGATTTGTGATGAGTGAATGAGACGTTTCTTTCACTTTTTTCTTTTTTTTTTCGGGTTGACAGATCACCTGAACAAGCGCCGTGAACGTCATCTGCAGTTTCCATTAAAAGCAGAGCAGTGTCGGGGAAAAACAACCGAGCATTCATACTGTTGCTTCTTCTGATTTCATTTCACAGAAATGTTTTTTTTTTTCTTTTTTTTTTTTTTTTTCCACAAGGTGAAATTCAAAAGACCCATTCAAGTAAATCTTAAATATCTCGGTGTAATATTTGCCAGTCTGTATGTGTGCGGAATTATTTGTAAATACAGGAGATACTGAAGAGTGGAGCTTCAAATCAAAGTTAAAACATGTTACCTTGAAGCTTTTTGAAACCTGGAAATCATTCAGCCGTGAATGACTCAGACTGGCCTGTCCTCCTCTGAATATGCTATAAAATTCTATTTTGTATGGTTACAAGCTGCCCTGTGTGTATATTTATGGTTTATTCATACTCGATGTTGGATTTTAATACCTGCTAATCATCGCTGGTTTTCAGAGGAGCTGCTACTGCTCGTTTTTTATCGTCTTCTCAGGTCACCTGTCTTAAACGACCAATATAAAGTTGTTTTTGGTAATTGTGGTTTTTAAGTCCTGTTCTTTTGGAGGGTTCTCCGCTTCATTAGACCGAGGACCAGCCGAATGTGCCTTCTCCCGTTTGTTCTGTTTTTCTGCAAAATCTTCTCGCAGAAGGCACCATATATCACTCTGGAAAAACTCTGCTGCGTTAGATCAGTGCGTTCGCATAAAGTGAGAATGCAGCATTTTGGTTGTTTGATAGGAAAGTGGCCACGGTACTAACGAAGGTAGACTGGAGACTTCCCGGGGTAATTTAAATGGAAATGCAGGCCTGCTGACAACAGGGCTTGAAGCTGGCATCCCAATGCAGATGACTTGTATTTTCTTTCTTTCTTTTTTTTCTTTTCAACATGTTTTCTTGTCGAACATGATAAAGTGCACTGGAAATGGATTCTGATATCCAAACTTTCGAGAAAATATTCGAATAGATCACGTCACAGCTAACTACGGCGTTCCTAGGGAGACTTGCATTACCCTCTCTCAATGCTGTAAAAACACCCTCATATGTATATTTATTTTTGCATCCTGCCTCAAAGACAGCTCAACAGATACTTTCACAACAGATATATGACCTTTCTTCTAATTAAAGATAGCTACTAAAGTAATGCCTATTACGCTCATTAGGTGCTCTCAGAAGGGCTTTCAATTATATCTTTTCTCTCTTGTGGCACAGATGTGTCAAACCTAATGGCTATAATTGTTTGCATACTAAATTGTTTTAAGTAACACTAAGTTGGTGGACTGTTTTTTTCTCTCTTTAATTCCATCTACTGCTTTTATTACCTATAGTTCTTTTCTCGCTGTCATGTGTTTTCATGCAAGTACACTTTACATCCATTTCTATTTTCATGCACATATGCTGGACATTATATGTAATGCATTTTCATATGCAGTTCATTTTGACTCGTGGTTAAAACGTGTTTCCAGGAATGTTATGCATTATTTATTTAAGAAAGTGGCAGAAGAAGAAGAAGAAAAGAGATCCTTTACTTTCTTCATTAGTATTCATTTAAAATCTGCACAATAACATGAAAAATTTAATCAAATTAAAAACTGTGTGATCCGAGTTTATAAAAGCATGTGTTCCACGAGCACATGGTGGATGAGTCTTATTCTGATTTATCAAATGCTTGTTTGGTAGCGAATGCTAATAGAGTCACGAACCCATTTTTTTTTTTTTTTCTTTTAGCCTTTATTTTTCAACCCATGCTGAGATATGAAGCCACGCCATGTGGGTGTACATATGAATTTTATTGAAAGACAATAAAAGGGAATTTGAAATTCAAATCTTTTGAATGAAACTTAAAGGGAAGACTCATCCTTTGTGTAAATGTGAGTGCACAGAAAAGGTCATCAGTCAAAGAGGAGTTCTCCTGTAGCCAGTGACGGATATTCAGAAATAGCAGGTTTCATGCTGCACTGCCTCTCATGCAAAACTGGCCTTTTCTGTTCCCGCTTCATGCTATTTCTCAACCACTAGCAGCTTTTTTTTTTTTTTTTCCTTTCCTATCATTACATGTTATTCCATTTTTATTCCTCTCCATCTTGGGTTCATTAAGGACTCCTCGGGGTTTTATTCGGATAAAGATGCAACAGAAGCAGCCGTGAGACCACCATCAGCTGTGGAACATTTCGCTACACTACATTACTCTGTTCTTCAGTAGCAGGAGAGCTCACACTGCTCAGAAGCACATCATGTCCCCCAACAATTCACAGAACTATAAGAAGAAAGAGCCAGTGGTGGGATGTTTGACGCCGAAGCGTGCAGGAGGTAGAAGTATTAATCGCTCGTGGCTCTCGACATTTCTCAACATAACCGCGATGCTGTGGGCTGAAAAGCAAATGGAGTGGTTGAAGAGTGGCGAAAGAGATAAAAATGAAAAATACACTTTACATGACAATGAGGTGTGTGGGTTCGGAAGGAGTGTTAGAAACAGTGTGGTGGAGACTTGCTGCGCGCCGCATTCAGACACGTTTATAACTGCAAATTACGTCGCAGCACAACTTTCCCTGGAGTTTGTTGAGAATCAAAGGTTTGTGGTTTTTCTTGTGAGGTTTGTGAGGCAGTGGGAGTTTCGGGTAGCGCCCAGGTGTGTTGTGTTTTTACTCTTTCTTTCCTACACATCAAAATGTGGTATTTGTTAGAATAGCTGTGGGAGCAGTTCAGGGAGCAGATTGGCTTCCAGTCAAAATGTTGGTGGTTCAACTTTCCATTTCAGCCCTGGAAGACACTGAATCTCATCCTAGCCTTATTGAAAACATACCTGCTCACTTTAATTTGGAGTGAGCATATTTTCTCACGAAGTTGACTTAATTAGTCCAGCTGCTGCTCTTTAAAACTCTCACAAGTTTCTTGAACATTTGCCCAAAAAAATTGAATCACTGCAGTGCTATCTGGAATACTAATGACAATATCAGAAGAAATATCTCAATCAGCTTAATTTTCTGTTATTTAAAATTTAGCTTGCACAGGCAGCAAATACCTACATTAACATATTTGATGAATATTGAAGCCTCCCTTATCATTTGCCTCATCTCCTGATGAAGCCTGATTAATCAATTAAAGAATACTTTCCCTGCATAATCAAAGTGCACGGGACTGAACTGCTGAAGAGTACATTCATGCACAGCAGTCCACGCCAGGAGAAAAGAAAAAAGAAAAAATCCCTCGTGACATTAATGTGTGAAGGAGTGGCGAGCATAAGTGAGAGGCCATGAAAGTGAAGCCGATGAACACGTACAGAGAACATGCAGGAAAACACACTGACAACATTACGGGGCCCTTCAGCATCTATGAAGGCGATGGCACTAATGGGCCTGTCAGGCCGCGGTCATCAGCCCTAATCAGCTCTTAGACAAACAGCGCCTGCTAACACTCCGTGTGCCGCGGACCGCTTTTAACATAAAGCGTCCATCAGGGCCGGGCGAGCCTCGTCAGATACCGCCGTGGATAGCTTCAGCAGTGTGTTTGCGTGCCTCGTTATGTGCGCAGCCTGAATGAGCAAGAAGTGGCGGAGTGGAGGGATTGCCCCCGCTAGGCTTCTCAATGAAAGCCCTGCAACGGGAAAGAAGGCTGCAGAGGCTACGTAGTGTTACAGATGAGCTGGAACATTAAAAATATAATTACCTTTAGAAGATCTCCACTTTATTTTGTTTTCTCACCTTTGAAGATTTCATCTTTTCAAAAGGTCAGAGGTCTCAAAACTTCCCTGATTTTGTGACCATTTCTACATTTCTGATCATGTGTTTTGCTGTCAAGTGATTAAAATTCATCAAGGTGGGCAGGCAGTACATTTTACAGACTAATTTATTCTTATTCAACCAAAAATCAGCATTACCTCAAACTGAATTCAGTAATCACTTGGCGTTTTGCTTACCTTAAATGACTAAGATGTGTGGGGGATTTTGAATATATGCCTGTGTGGGGGGAAAAAAAACAAAAACAACTTCACAAATACCTCCTCCGACTCGCTCTCGATAAGAAAATGTAAATGTATCCATTTGCGAGGCTGAGAGGTGCAATGTGGAGGTGAACCGAGGGCCTGCTGCTGCAGTCTGATCTTTCCTGAATCATCTGGTCTCCTCATGGTTTCCTGAATACATGCAGCGGCAGAATTCGTCCAAATTAACCAGAAGGCTGATATATTGAGGTGACAGACCCCTCATATTTAAATGTTTGATTGACAAGAAACAAAATCAGATGTTTGCAATACATTTCTAAGTGGAACCATCTGAAGATGATAAAACATTTATGCATTCTGGATCTGTTAAATATCTCAGTCACATTTTTAATGGTTGGTATTATTTGTTCATGTGTGCAGTACAAATCCGAAATACCGAACGGCATCGTTTGTCGCTTTCAATGTTACGCCACATGAAGAGGAGACGCAGCGCTAAGCTCAGAAGATCACTCGGAATACCTGGCCTGCAGCTAACATGCTGCACCTCCTTATGGCGCACAACGCTTCAATAGACACCACTCACACATAAAACATTCCTCTGTATCCTTTTTAAACAACTCATGAAAAAGGAAACGGCAGCAAAGCCTCTGTGGGACAACATGGACTCTTTGATTTCGGGGTGAATGCTGTGAATTTTGAGACGAACGTCTGTTTTATTCTCCTCTGATAGATGTTGTTGATTTTAACACCGCAAACTGTAAATGATTTAAAAAAAAAAATCTGCCTTGCATGCACGCTGAATGCATTATTTAAGAATAATAAACAAGTTAAGATGCACAGACTGCCGAATTATTATGACGGCTCTTTGATGCACAGCATCCATTCTTCACCAGTAAACAGATTTGTAATTACCAGTAAATGATCAAGCAAATTACTATAATCTGTTTTCTCAGCTTCATTCTTTCCCCATTACTGAGCCCTAATGTGAGGTTACTGATAAATCCCAGGTTAATGAGCTGTTACCACAGTAAATTAGCGATTTGTAAATTGATACGACAAGGAAATGTGTTTTGCCCTCTGGCTGAGGTGCAGGTCAGCCAGTAAGCAGCAGGAGTTTGGTGCCTTGCTGTGAGATAGTTCAGCAGTTGTGGTCACATAGTTCAGATGTAGACCCCGTGGTTAATGATGATTTGTCTAATTTCCAAATCCTGCAGTTAGTTTTGACAGAGCTTGGTCATATCAGATTGCATTGCTTCAATAAATTAATATGCAGGACTGAAGTTTCGATGGAAAGCACATATGGCTGACTGTGGTGTTGAAGTGCTTGATTATATGGCTGCCATGCATCTGCAGAAGGTGTTCAGTTGCAGTTGCACACACATGATAATGCATATCCACCCACATCACACTCTAGCACAACCCTCTCTGTCAGTCATTTCAACCTGTCACATTCCTAAATCACGCCGCTCACACCTCTCCCGTCCCTTTATGCAAACAGATTTGCAAACAAACGCCTTCCCTTCACCTTCCCTTTTTTTTCCCTCTCCTCGGTAATAATCACGTAGGATCTCAGCATGACCCTGTAGCTGTGGAAAAGTCTCATGCTTTTCATTTAGAATTGACTTTAGCTGGAGCGTCGCACCGCTGCCATGAATTTATCAGGTACACGGCGCACCTGGAAGCCAGGGATGGACCTGTATGTGCATGCACATAGAGAAACAAACACAAGCAGTGCACATCTGAGAAGATTTGCCTGTCACACAGATTTGTTTAAGCGCTCTGATGTATTCCATTTCTCCATTTCGCAGGTTTAGAGTTTCAGTGCATCACACAGACTGACACACAGCATACCCACTGTATTGTTTATCTGTGTCTCTTTCGGTTTCCTTTTTGCAGCCTCTAATTCTGTTTATCATTTCTCTTCCGCACGTACAATAGCTGTGATCCCTGCAAAACTCGCCCTTTTTAATGCAGCTTTCCATCTCACTGCTTTCCCATTTACTAAGCTACTGCCTGCTTTAATTTCAGACATTCTCAGATCAGCGAGAGCTCATGATTACGTTCCATAACCATGTAATGTTCATCTCGGCCAAGCACATTTCAAAGGTTAGATATGATTTGCCCTCTTTTTGTCTGCTGAACAATAGAGCATGTTCTTTGGCATCTCCTGTTTCCCCAGTTTGCCGTGTGAACGATCCACTAGCGTCATCTAGTGGCCGAAGCAGTAAGTGCTGCAGACGGGGTAAAGGGTGTTTTTCCACAGCAGCGTGGAGAGACGAGATGAGCTCAGGCTGCTGGGAGCCACGGAGGTGACAAGTCACGCGTTTAGTTTAAAAGCCACTGTTTAAAATGAGACAGATACTGTCAGGGGCTAAAATCACAGCTCTTTGATCACGGAGACGGATGCTGATTTAATGAGTCATTATTGCACAAAGAGATGAGATGAAAGTAAGTGTAATGGAAATTTTTGAAGGGGTCTCAAAAGACCGGGAATCAAGGCTTTCACTTCAAAATTTTTTTAATTTCGGCACAAACAACATATAAAGATTACATGCTTAAATATCATTTTTATCTGGTTTTTTTTTTTTTTTTTTTTTTGTCTTCTTCTCTTTCCCTGATAGTCACAAACTTGCATGGACAGATTGAAAGTATATTTTTGTAAACAGAGGAAGTGACTTGAAAAGATGAACAGCAGTTATATCTTTACCGGATAGTGTGGGAGGAAGGGCTGGATGGAAAGGTATTATATGAATCTGAATAGCTCTGAGCTCCATCTGTTGTGTACTATAGAGAAGATGAGTCACTCCGCCTGGTACAGCACGGGTCAAAGCAGCCCCAAATCCCCGGCTTCATACCCACACACTCACAACACAAACATTCAAAGCCGCGGAGAAGCAAATAGTCATACCGGCTTGTGCTTCCAGTTTGCCGTCGCGCATTTGCCCCGTGTCGACAGTTTAGTGAAGGTCTCAAAATCTGTTTGTGTCGACGACGCGGTTTCATGTTATTCGGGGACAAATATTTTAAACTGTTGTTGCTCTACGGATTGTACATGTCATCCTTTCAATAAACATATTGATGGATGGCGTGTGAGCTCTCAGTCCTAGCTACGATGCGAAACTAGACGCCTCACCGCGAGTGAAACCCTTTGAAGGAGCAGAAAATGCCCTGAATGGCTTCAGCAGTTCTCCAGATGAAATATGCTTACACGAGCATAAAAGTAACTCACAGGTTCACATAGATTATCTTGATTGACTGAATTTGGTAGTCTCCTATAAAGCCTGGTTAAAAATTTCATTTTGGAGGACGAAGGAGACAGACTGGGTTTAATTTGACTTTTTAATCTGTATTTCATACTTGCATCAGACTCAGTCACACCGCCATTACTTATTGTAATGAACTGTTTGTGTCTGTATGTGTGGAAGTGTGCGTATTGCCTGTCAGAACCTTCAGAACCTTCAGACATGTGCACGTTCACGTGCGTGGGCTGAAGCTGACAGCAGTTTAGATGCTCGGATAAGTGTGTGAAAACAGTTTTTTAGTCTTCAAGGAAGCTAAATGCCATCAGAGGGATTGACAGAATGAAGAAAAAAAAAACTGTAAACGAGTGGTGTGGCTGTAAAGAAGGAGAACATGCTAGAAAGTGTGAGAGAAGGGAAACAATACTTACAGTTCTGTCCTCACACTCGCCACACATGTTTTTGTGTTGCAGCATTAGGAAATTGTTTGTGTTGCATTTTGTCACATAAAGGAAAAGAGAATCACGAAACAGCATTTTTTTATTTTCTTAGAGACAAAACAAGGTTGAGAACAACAAAAAGAAAAAGACATTTAGCAAAGTTCAAACAGAATCGCTATGCTGCCTTGTTTTTCTTCTTGTGTGACAAAAAAACACAGCATGAATATCAGATTTATTCCTCACAGCTACAACCAGTGGCTCACCTTGGGATGAGACACCGAAACACCTGTGGCAGACGAGCGCGTACAAGAAGATTCATGCAGATGTCGCCACTAAACATGCGCACAGAAGTCACGCGTTCTTTATTTTCTCCTATTAATTAGCTTCACATGCAGCAGCGCGAGTGAATTTAACACATGACAACCTTTTCACCCGATAACGCAGCTATACGACGGCTGACAGAAGGCCGGTTTATCGCCTCGATCGGAAAAAAACAAGGAACTTCAAAGCAACCTGCCAGCAAAATAAGTACTCATTATGCATTTACCTCCTGAAGTTGTTTGCGGCAGTCCTCCCGCAGCGGAGCTGCTCGGGTGAGTCTAAAGTGACCCTTGATGTGTGATGTGATGGCTCGCAAAGTAGAGGCTTTTCACAAACTGCTCTGGAGTGTCATTTTGTTCCTGTGAAGAAGAGGACAACAGCTTTTTATGTGCAACACAACAACGGTTAAAAATAGAAACTTAAGGAGGAGCTTCACTGATGAAAAATGGTGCAATAACATTGTATTGTTTGTGGTGTGGAAGTTTTTTGTTTTTTTTTTATAATTTAGAGCAGGAGTTTCTGTGTGCAGCATCATTACTCAAATGTGCATTTAGGTGGCACGGTTTAAATTGAAGAAAAGAAAAAAATGCCCTATGGTGTGTAATGTTGAGTTAGCCCATTTCTGTATGTATGTTACTGTACTACCTCCATTTTGAATGCAGCAGATAGGATTTGGTGTGATACGGTACTGTGTATGTTTGGCCATCAGGTGTCTTCAGGCGAGGCAGCTCATCCATTTTAATACCCCCCCCCCCCACACACACACACACACACACACACACACACACACACACACACACACACACACACACACACACACACACACCCTGCGGTCTCAGCTGACAGTGAACGCTGCTGAACTCAACCAAAACTAAACCAAACTAATCATTGCCAATCTCTTCTGCCCTAAAAGGTGCCCTCCTCTCCTAATATAACTGCCACGTTTAATTTCCATCTGCCGGGAGGTGGCAAGTGAGGATAGAATGATGCAAGCTGATTAGCGGGAAGTGGGCCAGTTCGACAGGAAACGGATTGAACTTTGCCTGATTGGGAGTGCAAGGACATTGACATCCTTGGCAACATTCAGATACACTGGACTGTGAATGCAGATGTTTAGTCAACACGCTCCCGGAGCGGAATCCTTTTTCTTTATCTCTCTATTTCACATCGGTTTGCTGCCATCCACCCACTTCCACACACAGTCAGCTACAATTCTCCCGGATGTGACTGGCCAGCTCAACTCTTGGCTTGAAGATGAGCAGAGGTCAAAATATGTGAGCAAAGTTTGATTTTTCTACCGATGGGAGCTGTTCCTCACTCAGACCTCATTTACCTTGACATTTCTCCGGCCAGTGAGGGCTTATCTGCTGATCTGGAATCAGTGGCCCAGGCTGAACCGCACACTAGCATTGTTAAGGACACTGATACACACAGATTTGCACTTGTGAGAGAATCACAAATAGCTGTATTATTCAACATACAGTGCTGTGATCTGGAGGCAGTGATAAAAATCAAAGGAGTCTTATTCAGTGCACATCATTGTTAAATCCCCCAAGTTGGATGTCATTCGTCTGGCGTTGGCAGATATTTGTGGGTTGTTATTCAGTTACTGTGCTGCTGCTTACTCTGCTGCTTTGTGACATTGTAGATATTTTGTCGTGCTTTGTCGTCACCGTTATCTGGCCCTGTGTGATTGTCACCTTATGTGAAGGTGTATTTCAATTATTTCCTTCTGGGATTCATAGACTATTTCTTTTTCTTTTCTATTCTTCTCAGCACATTTATGAAGCATCGTGTTTATGGCCATTTAGTTTTGGTTGCTGAAGTCTGTTTTATTTTATTCAGCTAAAATAAAATATTGGTAACCTGTCAGTTAAACCTGTGAAACTTAATGACTGAAATGGCTTCAGACAAATTGAAGAGTGTATATATTCCAGAGATGTGTGATAGATAAGGCACAATCCACAAAGGGATAATTGTCAACACACTCACGCAAAAGCAAACACTGAATACGTAATCATTGTGGTACTTATGGCTCAAGTCTTTTTCTAATGACAAATCTCGTACACTCCGTATGCACAAATTACACATACATGGAGGCTGTTTATACATGGCTTTTGCATGTAAATGCTAATATGTCTTCAATTAGGTCACAGAGAGGCCTATTATCTGTGCAAAAGCTCCTTTAGAAGGCTTCTGGGAAAACGTAAACAGGGATGCATAAGAATTCATGAATGATTTACACTCAGAAGATGCTCCTTTCTTCACCTGCTTTCTTCCGTAACGGAGCGTCTGCGCTCTCGTTCCGTCATCGCATGGCTCATAAAATGAGCTGTATTTCATCAAAGGTGGCTCCTTCAACAAGCCTATTCCCTAATTGGTGCTTGAGCTTTTAAATTACCTGCGTTTGCTCATATTAAAAGCTGTTCTACCAAGTTCTGAATGTGTAAAATATTAAAAAAAAAAATGAAATAGCGGTAAAGTTTTATATCAAGTGTAGTTCCCTTGTGTTCTGCTTCATTGGTTCTTTATCAAGTAGAAGTCAGACCGTTCCGAGATGACATCGCAGTAGTTTCAACTATTTAAACAATACATTTTTTAAGTTATTTGTCCCACCACACCAATTATATTGGAAGCACAGCAATATACTTGTATCTTATATTGAGTTTATAAAAGGATGGATCTGTATTGGTTTGTATACTGTGAAACTGTTGAAAAGGTGCTATTGTGGTAATTTTTAAAAATCTGATTGTTATGGTTTTTGATTTTGGATTCCTATGTAAAAAAATAAAAGTTTATAGATTCATCAAAATAATGTAATGGGCAGCAGCAGTAAAGACAACGTTGAGACATCATCATGTTGATACCATTTGTTTTTTTGTTTTTTTTTTATCATTTAAAACCAAACACGCATTGCTAAAACAATTGATTCAGCATTGCTAACTCATTGGGTTTCTATGTATTTTACTATTGAGTTAAAAATCAGTAACAGTAAAGTCAGTTAAATAATTTTTTCCAGTTTGATGGTCTCGCATCCATTGACTGTGTAAAGTATAGAATTCATATCGGCAATCATTTCTTTATTTCACTGAGGTATTTTTCTTGTAATTTGTTTAAAATTGGCAGTATTCTTTTAAAGCAGGAGCTCTGCTTGACTGAGTGTGAACTGATCTCTCAAACAGAATGTTTTCTCTGCTGATAATGTGCAGAATTTTCCATGATTGTATTTTAACTCAACACATTTGTTGTTGTTGAGTCCAATTTTTCCAATCTAAATCTAATACAGTTCAAACAAAATTAGTTTTGCACCTTCGGGTATTGTAAGAAAAGCGGCATGAATTGCTCATCTACCTGGTTTCTACTGATTCTCTCCTCTGATACTGCAGTTTTTCAGGGTTGCTTCAAACTTTATAACCTGAGCGAAGGAAACATTTTATTGCGCAGCTAAGAACGGCAAGAACCATATTAATATGACTTCACTGTTTTATTGATTCTCCAGTACAGATACAGATTTACTTGGCCTGACTGTTGGTATTCTTTGGAAGACGGAACACAGAGCTCTGATAGTTCTGGTTCAAATATTTGCACTTCTGCTCATGTATTCTCTGTGAGATACTAAAAAGCTAAAAACTGCAGAAGGGAGGGTGGGAACTTGGTAACGCGATTACACTTGGTGGTTTTTCCATGCTGTTGAAAATAAGAAAAAAAGTCAATATTCAGCTTTTTTCCATTACTACTTGGATCTCGTCATAAAAACACACAGCCTTTCCATCTATCCAGGTTTTTATGTGTTAATGTTGTGGATTTAAGCTAATAAATCATCCAATTCCTTGTTTCTATTCAGGTAATTCGCCCTCAGAAGAGTCGGAGGAGCGCGACAAGGAGCCAAGGACGCTCACCTACCCCGCGTACATCGCCAGCCTGCTGGACACAGGCGCGAAGCGCATGGCGGCTGGCGTGCGGATGGACTGCACCAGCCAGGGTCAGTGCCCTCGCTCCTGCCACCTCTGCCACATGAGTCCCCGGGCGGCGCAGGGACGCCAGCAGTCCGAGCCCGTCCTGCTGCAGATCACTAAAGCGTCGCCCATCTATGAGCTGGTGTCCAACAACGAGACCTACCAGGTGCGCACGGCTGCTTTTCAACTTTATTAAATGTTTTATACATGCATTTATACCTTTTTTTGTAGTTATTCGTTCTTTAATTTTTGTGATTATTACCGAATGTTCCTCAGTTAACACAAAAGTTTACTCAGGAAAAGAGACTTTTCAGCCATTCTATCCATATAAGTTAAACTAATCTGTGAGCGCAGCAGATAATAATGCAAACAGGCTCCGAGCATGGGCGTGTGATCATTAAACCACAGTCTGTCTATTAGCCGGTTTCCTGCCACGGAGCCCACGGTGTGTTGTGTGGACGATCCATCAGACCTGAAAACCTCGTAGCCTCATTAGGAAGCAGGTTTGCAGGAACAGAGAGAGCTTCACAGGAAAGTCTTTTCCCCTCGGCGGATCACGCCTCCCTCTGCTGGAGGCATGCTGCGCCATAAACTGCCGTACTGCGCTGTGACTTATTTGACTCCATCAATATTGTACGTCGATACTGCTTCTCTTCCTCCGGCAGGAAGAAGGGGTCAATACGGGGCTGTCCACCCTCCTGTGGTGTCGGCCTTTCATCGTGGAGCTTAGTCAGACAGATACAGCTGCTCTCATTGACGGGAGATTTTTGGAGGTTGCCAGAGTTTGACTGCGCAGTTTACTTATGTAGATATAATGTTCAGCAGTTGCACTAGACATTTTGTTTGCAATCGCCAGCACCACCAACAATGCTGTGGCTATTTCCAGACTGTGGAGCTGTAAAACTTCAGCAGGTCACTAAATTGTAAATTAAATCCATTTGAATCCATGCAGAATCCAGATAACTGCAGCTTCAGATTTTGTAATTTTTCCTGTTATGTAGGAAATGCTTCATGAGCATCAAATTACTCGCAATAATTCAGCTTTATCTGAGGTGCAATTCTCAACCAAAAGAAAGCCAGTTAAAGGACACATTGACGCTGAAGTCCCTCAATATAATGCTAGTCAAAGTTCCTCTAACAAAACTGAGAAGATGGTTTATTATCACAGATGTGGCTCTCAGGAAGCAGTAGCTGGGTAAATACCTTCAATTCCTACTGATTGCTGAGATCCAAAGTGTGTGTAGCCACGTCTTGTTGTATCAGAACTTTGCTTTAGGTTATAAACAGAAACTGAAGTTTATTGGTTGACATTTTTACCACTTATGTTATTCAGTAGTATTTTTTTGTTTTGTTTTGTTCTAGCTGTTTTAAACTAAAAAAATCTTTGACTATCCGTCTCCCTGTTTTTTTCCTCCAGGCCCTTCAGGAGGCCATGATGAGCATGCTGTGGTGTTCGGGCAAAGGCGATGTAATCGATGACTGGTGTCGGTGTGATTCCAGCGCGTTTGGCACAGACGGACTGCCCACCTGTGCCCCACTTCCTCAACCGATGTTAGTAGAATAACATTAGCTCCTCTCAGTCCGGCCTCTCAGATGGGCTGGGGTAAATACCATCCATCACTCCACTGGCACAAATCCTTCTCTTGCTGCAGTGCTCTCCTGCTCCATGTATTTTATTCCCACATTACGGCAGTCCAGAGTTTATTTTCTCCTGTCCAGCATGGGTGTGCTGATCAATTAAGTGAGCGGCTGTATATCGATGAGTTGACACGAAAACCTTTGAAAACCATTCTACAGCTCTGCAGCAGATGATCATGCCACAGTCGTACTCACCTCAGGAGATAGCTTTTCTTTTTGTTAACGATAGTGTGTCCGACCTTGCACAACATGTTTTCATTGGATTTCAATTCTGCAAAACACAGATATAATAATAGCCGCTGCCAATTACAGTGACAAGGCCGGTTTGCTGACAACATCTCTCCATCAGGCTGTTTTACATCTCTGACCGTCTGTTGCCAGGCTGAAGTTGTCTTTCACCTACGAGCCCAGCAGCTCATTGGTCATCATGGAGTGGAACCACACCGAGCCCCCAATCGGCGTGCGGATCGTTGATTACCTAATCAGCCAGGAGAAGGTGACGGAGAGGACCGACCACTCCAAAGTGGAAACAGGTATGTTAGTCCCGAAGTTTTTCCTGCCGAGTTTTTCTTTTAATTACAAGCAATCCTTAATTAGATGGAGATTTGATGGAACTGTACTAATGTCTCCAGCCTGGCGCCAGCTTCAGGTCAGCACTGTTTGAGAACCGCGTCGTCACACTGTGAGCCGGGTGTATCAAAGCAGTCAAGACCGTTATTAGTCACAAACACAATTATACGTGGTATAACGTGTGGTGAAGTGTGTTCTGCACCTGCCGCTTCTGGGCTTAATTAAATGCAGCACTCGTTGTTTCACATCCAAGTCCAAACAAAGAGTTTTCACTGACTGAAGAGGATAATTTTACCAAGAAAATCACGTAATATAATCATATCGTTCAGATAAACCCTTTTACCATCTACCTGCTGACCCTTTGCAGTCAGATTTGAGTTATTCACCTTGTTTATTTAGTTTACTTTCAGTTTTTCTAATGGATCTGGGCCAATGTGAGATAGGTAATGAGCTGGATATGCCTTTTTTATGCAGCTGTTGGCCAAAATTAAAACCAATATTTCATACTGTTGCATGTTCAAACCAAAAACCTGCCAATACATCATGTAAGCTTATTTTGCTTGAAGTAGTTCAACTCCAGGAACAAAATTTTGGATCTGCATAAATTACAGGTGAGCAGTTTACAGTGAAAGGCAACAATGCTTTTAAACCAGAAAAAAATGAAAAGAACATTTAAAACTTAAGACTATGAATTTTCAAGGAGAACTGTTTGAATATTTAATATTATGTGAGGGAAAAAAATCTCCAAAAGTCAGATACAGTTTCTCATGCTTTTTCCAGTTTTAGCCTCCTGTTGTCCACTTGCAGCTGCAATCTTTCAGGCCACCACAAGATGGCATACATCAGTAATAATAATAAAAAATAACAGTGAACTCGGTGTAATTTGGTCACCAGGAGTCTGCTATAAACACTTTTTAGAAAAAAGCTTTTGTTAGTATTTTACATGTGTGTTTGCTTTCATTTAGTTGCAAAATGAGTTAACCATAATGCATTAACAAGTAAATATTGTGCTAAATCTGTTAAAATACGTGATTTTCAAGTTGTAAATAAATATGTTGTAGTTTAATAAAATAAGATGTTTACTTTGTGACCAAGCCCATATCTTTAAAGTGTTTTTGGCTGTGTTTGTTCCATACAGTCAGTGTTTGAGCTGTTATGTATGTTGTCCCTCATGTTTTGGCTCCGAGGAAATCATAAGCAGCCAAAGGAGCAGTGGGAGTGCGTGTAGATCTGTCACCCATAATAGAGAGCACAGCTTATTTTGCTTCCTCCATACGAACTGGCAAAACAGGGGCCGTTTATTTTAGCAGTAATGACCCGATCTATAATGGAGAGTGCTGCAGCTCCCTGTGAGCACCAAAGTTTGTTGCAGCTTAATGAGAGAATAAACTGTATTTGTCAGAGCAGTGAGGATCATTAATCAATACAGTAGGTTCAGAAGGGAGACCAAAGCAGGGAAGCATTTTCTTTATTAGCGGTATTATGGTAAATGCAAGCTCTACAATCAGCACTTAATGGCCCTTCCTAGGTGTAAGTGATTGCATTTACTTTAGAAAAAAAAAGTTACGGTGTGAGTCTGCATTTATTCATGGGGAACTTTTTAGCTCTATGCAGAAGACAAACAAAAGAATTTGCAAGTCTGACTCCTTTCTCTCTTTCATTTTTTAGCACGTTTTCTGTTGAAGTTAGAGAATGTTCAGTGTTTTCTATAGTGTTGTGACATGGAGCCAGGCTGTGGCTTTAAAAAAATCTTTGAGTTAAGATTCTGTCATTAATGCCTCAGTTGTTGGGAGCACATGAAAAATTTGGTCTGTTGTGTTTGGAAAAGCAATAGGTTGAACTCTGTTTGCTCGCTTTCTGATTTTTTTATATTTATTTATTTTTATTTTTTTTGTACTTTTGTCACACCTAATTGTTCCAGATCATCAAACAAAGTTAAATACAAGACAAAAACAACACAACTCAACACAAACACTTTTTCACACCACTGTATTTCTCAATAAATTAGCAGTGTTTTACTAAAATTTAGTTCTGGTAATTGTAATTTTTCGACACAGTGTTTGACCGACCTGGCTTTACATTGCCGTGTCAGCAAAGTCCCATTGACCCCTGGTCTGTTCTATGATACAGGTCAACAAAAGTTGCTCTAGTGAGCAAAAACTTTGAGGTGATATCTTGGATGTTTGCGACGTGTTGCAGCATTAGCTGCAACAAAATATGATGTCTGGTTTAGTTTGGTCTTGATCAGAGCTCATTGAGTTCCCTCTGTCAAAAGAGCACTTTTTTTCAAAAGCTAAACAAATACTACTCCGTTGTTTGACCATCAAAACCAAAATGGATAAATCCCAATTTCAAGTGATCACCATATGAACACATTAATACTAGAGTTTATTAATTATTTTTTCCTGTTTGAGTCGCGGGGGGGCAGCACCAGGCGTCATCAGTCTGGCGTACAGCAGAGCGGTGAGCGTAGTGAAACGGCTAGCACGGCATGCAGTGCCTCGCCACATGTGCTTGGATCACCCGAATCGTGTTTTAATGCCGTTTGGAAACAGAGCCTGAGTCTGAGCTGGCCGTATACGTCTGCTTTTAACCCTCTGACGTGCATGAGCTTGAAGTCAGTGAAGTGAAAATGCCACAGTGGTTTTCTGTGCCAAATGCACAAACCAAATGTACAGAAAACACTTCTGGACTGAGATGAAAAAAAGTGTCCATTGCTTGGAAAATAACGCCGATATTAATGAGGATAATTACAGAGTGCCATGACTGAAACCTGCGTAGTGTTGAAGTAATGGCTGTTGGTCGATTTTATGGCCACGGGGAATTCACTTTCCCTGCATGTGTCTTTGTGTCTGAAAATATCTTCCCTTCCATTTGGTGTTTTTCTTCACTACCTGACCTTTGGGCGCGAACGTTCGCATTCACAAAAATTTACGACAAACCTTTGCAATGAGGCAAAGTATCTTATTCCAGCTGTGCAGTGTGCAGTTTGACGTGTGGCACCGGAGTGTGTGTTTCCCCGTGCCAAGCAGAGTGTCTGCAGGAGCGCCTCATGCTGCTTTACTGGAAGCACCGCATGCGCGTTGCAACCACAGCAGACTCACTTCAGACTTACGTTACAGTCGACTTTATTTTGAAAGGATATATTGAATAAACCACCCCCGTATCTGTGCCACCTCATGTTTCCAGCTGTCTCTCATCATAACTGATCCTCCTCAGATTCCCAGGAATCTTCTCACAACTTGGTCGGAGAGCTTTTTTTCCTGCGCTGTAACAATCTGCAAAAATCAACTGCAGCTTTCAACATTTTTGTCTCCGGAAGCGATCTCAAAGCTCTTTAATAGAAGACTATAATTGCTACTCTTGAACAGGATGTGAATGGTTGTGTGGTGTTTTTCATTGTATTTCAGTTTTTGCTTCTTTCTATTCGTATAAATTGTACCGATGTGCCTCTTGGCCTCTAATTTGATTGAGATATACTACATTTTTCATGAAAGGTAATTAAAGAAAGTTTACAGCCTGGTTAACAAAAGTTGTTTTTCAGTTGCTAGTCCACATTAAATGTCACTTTTGTGGTGATTTAATAATACACAGCATCATATTTCAAAGAATATCTTTACAGATTTTATATAGCAACATGAGCGCCTCTGAAACTCGAATGCACGGGAGCGTCTCGACTAGCGGATATGTTCCCTTTCATGGTAAACACAACCTTTCAGTTCAGTTTTTGAAATTTGGAACATAATTTCTCTCTGCACCCTCCGAGCACGTTGCCCGTGTCAGCCCGCCATTACCACTGTGTTCTGTACAAAAACAAATGTTTGTCCATTTCCATAATCTGTGCTGTCAGCACCGTAAACACAGAAGATGAAAGCGGAGGACGCTGGAGAATCCCGTGTGGCTTTTCTGTGGTGAAAAGAACATTCCGCAGTGCCTTGACGTATTGTTTACTTCTACCTGAAGTTCAAACGAGCTTTCTACTTGGGCAGCAAAGTCATTCTGTTGGGCACGAGAAGAGCACTTCATGACAACATCAAAGTTTGAAGCTGCTGGAAAGAGTTAATCTTGATCAGACCAATCTGAGGACATCGTTTTTTTTTGTGACGCAACAGCTACGATTTCAGTTTCAAGTGGAGATGAAGTCACTGCTGCTGAGATAACGTGCTAATGTGTGGCAGATACAGAGATATACAGCAGAGGAAATATCGATATTCCAATCAGATGAGTAGTTCAGCAGCCAAATGGTCTTGTACTTACCAAGGCGCTGCAGCTAACATTGAACCTATGGTAATGTTTTCCCGTGGCAAAGGGATATTCCACTGATGCCTGAACGGTTACAATCAAACGAAGCTTTTCCAAATTACTGTTTCGGCCACGTCTTAACAGGACAGTACATGTTTCCGTCAGCCATCGTCATGAAGCTGACAGAGATAACTTACTCACTCAAGGAGTCTCTGCTATCTGTTGAGCTCCACACAGCTAATCACGAGCTCCTTCCCCGACCCTTAAAGGATGCCATAGATGCGGCGCGTTGTCCTCATTGGAATAACAGACTCCCATCTCTCCGTTAAGTGCTTTAAAACAAACTCACAAGCACACCATTTGCCCAGGAGCAATAATCCATCACTGCAATATTGAAGCAGGAAACAAATCTATCAGACTTTATTTGTTGCCTAAAGCCCAATTTTGTTCAGTTTCTGCCTCGAGAAATTCATGACGCTGCACACTTGAAATTGCTGAGTTCACAGCTGCTGTAGTTATGCTACTTTGCAGTCTTTTCGAGTACCTTTTATATGTACTATGCACTTTAATATCTGCCCTAGGATGTTTTTTTCCTAATTTTCATCCTGTATAACTTATTTTTTTGGTCAGCAGTTATGGGAAAGCGTCTTACTTTCAGGTATGCAATAATAACCACAGTATTTTCTTTCCATGGCCTCAAAAGTTCAAGCATATAGTTGAATATAGTTCAAAATGGGCACACAGTCTTTAACTTCTTGTTTTGTATGTGGAGTCACACTAAGTATTGTTCCAAAAACCATCAGAACAAACCTCATTCAGACTTGTTTGTTTCTTCTCAAACTTTGTTGGATATAGTTTTTTTGTGGTGACCGCTGGAATACAATTGGATCTGTTTTACGTGACAGATTAGCATCACAAGCAAATGAACACAGGCAATGCAGACTGAACAGCAAATGGGGCCCTGACAGTAGTTATGAATTGTTTGAAGTTCAGGATTGTTGTTTTAACTTTGTACAGAGACATTTGTTGCTTTGCATTGCATATTTTCTTTCACCAAGATCCTAAAAGATGATAAAGTCCGAATTATTAATGCTACTTATATTTGAAAGGGTAGCTTCATATCTTAATAATATAAGAGTGATTTAAAAAATTTTAAACAATGATTTTAATCTTTTTTTCTTTAATTTTTTGAAGTACACAGCTGCTTGGCTGTAGCAGTGGCTAAAAATATGTTTTCCATTTTATCCAAGTACAAAAGAAATATGCAGTCCTAAGAGTCCAGACAATCACTTCTGTACGGTATGTCCTGCAAAAAATAATTCAACACTGGAATTAGAGCTTACGGTAGTCCGTCTCGAAGGGTTCTACCCTCCTGTGCGTCCTTCTTCTGGAGTTTTTTTGTTTGAATCATGATGCATCGCGAAATACCACAGCCGGGATGATTGAGAGTCTTCCCAATATTTACATATCCCAGAATTCAAGTCAGACATATCTCAGTAAAAATCAGGCTTTTGACAGTGGGACAACTGCACAGAAATCATGATGGAGGGAGATCACCGAGGACAAGCCAAATGCCTGAACGCCAACATCCCATCATCAGATCATGAAAATTCTGGATGTGGGTGTGTAACAGGGCCGTGGTGTTTGTAGAGGATGTAGATTAGCTGGTGGCACTGCTGGCCTTTTTATTTTTATCTGGTTCTGTAAATGGCAATGAGTGCAGCATCAGTCAGTCACCCAGCCTCAACCCAGCCGGCGTGGTTTGGGACGAGCTGGACCACAGAGTGAAGTAAATGTAGCCAACAAGTGCTCGACATATGTGGGAACTCCTTCAAGACCGTTGGAAAAGCTCCAGGTAACGACCTCATAAAGTTTTTGAAAGCGTGCCAAGAGAAGCTTTGATCAATACTAAAGGTGTCCACTTTGAAGAATCCGCCCAACGAAGTACATCCAGGGGATTTTTACGCGGGTGTTTTTGTTCACAGCAGAAATCAAATCGCTATTTATCGACAATAAATGCTGAGTACTTTGCCAGATATTCTTGAGATGCCGTTATGTTTACGCAGTTTCAGGTTTCGTGATTTATAGAGAACAGATCAATTCAGTGCACATGCTCAGAGGCTGCGGCAGTGAAAGCTGTGCAGCACACAACAAGACACTCTGCACAGGCGAGCATTTCATGACTGATTTGATAAATACAGTATTTTGCTGCTGTTTGTCAGTTATTTCCTCTTTAATTTGCGAGCGTTCACGTACGCTTCATAAACATCGTGCGGTTGAGAATGACACACTGCAAAGTGTCATCTTCCAACTGGCAAGAAACTAATGAGATTAGTAGCACAGTAACAATTACACAGTCTTCCTGGCTTCAGCTGGCTGCTGCATGTTGGTAATTAATTCATAATATTCAGATTACGGCTTCACAAGCTAAATGATTGGAACGCCAATTGAATTTGAGCGAAACATTTTTCAGAGCTTCCTCAACAGTACAGACAGTTGAGTTAATGTGTCAAAGCAACTCTATGGTAATATTACAGCTATGTTAAACAAAAAAAAAGAAAAACAGGCTTAATTGAAAGTACCGCTTTAGAATAATTCAGGAGTTAATTTCTTAGCGAGCTGCTATATTCTTGGTTCTGCTGACAATCAGTTATCTTCCTTTTAGGAATTTGCACATCAGTGATTGCATCCGAACAGCTCATTTGGGCAGAACGACCTAAAGAAATAAACACAGCAAAAACAACTGAGTGGTCCACCACATAATGTTAGACACATTAAACTGACTAAAAACGAGGAAGAAACTCCACGGGTCTCTGCTTTACGCAGTTCACTCGGACAGTATTCCACAACTTCTGGGTGTTTAAATAGTCAAAACTTTTAACAGCTCCCTCTAACTCCCATTCAAACCTTCCGATGTGTGAAATTGCCCAGCGCAGCTCTAATTACACTGACTGAAAGCTATCCAGCTATGGTTAGTGTAGTTAAATTGCGTTAGGAAAATATACATTTTAAAAAAAAAGCGTTTTGCAATTGATCTTCAGTGGATAATTGATGGCTCGGGAGAGAGTGCACTGACGTCGTGAACACACCGACCGGCGAAAGCTGCTGGGTACAGATGCCGTGTGGACTCACGAGAGGGGAGACCACCAAGGAGAGGGAAGGAGAGGGGGGGAAGAGGAGGAAACTGAGAGACAGGAGCGGAGTCGACAGAGATGGAGAGATCTGGAAAGCGGAGCGTGCGGTGTGGTTTCCATTTCAGCTGTCATTCTTCTGTCATCCCAGGGAACCGGTCTCACATGAGCTGATGTTCGGTTCTCCACTGATCTTCCCATGGCTGCCTCTCAGCTCCGCTCTTTGCTTTTTCTGCATCACTCTCTCATCTTTCCTCTCATCTCCCATTACTCCTTTCTTTGCTTTCCCCCCTTAAAATTCTTGTCTCTTGTCTTTTAATCTTCTTTTTCCACCACCTCTTTTCGTCTTACCCATGACTCTTTCCCCTTTACTCTTTTCTTCTAGTTCCCCCCCTTCTCTGGCCTCTTCTCTTTTTCGTTTTTGTACCACATGTATTTTCCTTCCCTTCATTTTTCTTGTTTTCATTTTCTTTTTATCATCGCTGTCTCCTTATTTTTCTTTTTTTCCTTCAAAAGACACCAAGACAAGGTAAAACACAGGTCAAGCAGCACTTGTTGGCTTAAAGAGATATACAAAATATACGACCAGACTGCCATCAAAATGTTTTTATGCCACCTTATCTACTTAGAACAACACTATATATTGTGCCTGGTTGGATCTCTAAGGCCAATAATATTGATTTCCAGCACAACTATGGCGAGACCCGCAGCTCTACTGGGTGGCAATATTTATGACATTAAGTTTTACGACACCATGAAGTGGGAGTTATGATGGATGAATTGCTGTATTTTTGCACCACATTTAATGACCCATTACCAGGCGTTGATGTAACTACACTGTGTGATAATATAGATCAAGCAGAATCCCCAGTCTGGATTAGTGACAAGAGAAATCAATCAGCTAATAAAATAAACATGTTATTGCACTGCAAACATATATCAGTTTAGGATATTTTGATAAGTATTTGCCAAGTCATGATTGTAGTGAATATAATGAGGCTCATGATCCCCTTACTGTTCAAGTTTTTCTCACACGATTAACATTGCTAAGACAAATGAATCGGCCGTGTTTCAATGGTTTAATTTAACTGTCTTCAGTATTTTACTTTTCTCACTCCCCTGTTTTTAAGCTTCATTATCTATTTTTTCCTGTGAACCCCAGACTGTCGAAAGAGCACGATGTCAAAAAAAAAATCAACGGCAAATGTGCAATTGCAAAAAAATGTGAAGGATGGGAAGCTTGTGGCAATATTGTTACCTGTAATGGATTAACTGTTCAGTGTGAAGGGAACAGTGACCGAGCAGGATGCATCAATCCTTGAGCATCACTCATTTTCCGCTTGATGTCTCTACTCTCATGCTACTTCAGTATCTAAAACATAATTTCTTCCCTGAAGTTAATTCCCAAGCGGTTTGCATGATACATTCCAGAAGGACGGTGAAAACAGAGCATCCATTTACGGGAAAAGATCTGAGCAGACACTACTGATCATCTGAAACAAAACAAAAAAAAAAATGAAATAATCCAAAAAAAAAAAAAAAAAACATATCTTGCCTTTGCTTTTTCTCAAGCTTCATAAGAAGCAGATGTTTGCTCCAAAGTATTCATGAAGTTGTGTGATTATTACAGAGAAACGGTTGCATTTGTTTTTTTTATTTCTTATTTCTTGTTATGTAATGTTTGAGAAATTTATATACATACTGTACAGCTGAGGATTACAGCCTCCAAGGACTCTGTGAAATCTGGATCTGACAACAGCTTGTTTGTGCAGTAATCTCCCCCTTAACAAGCTTCAGGCACACAAGGTGAGATCATCGTGTAGGAGCGCACATACACATATGCACGGTCCCCGGCAGATGTGTGCACGCTTCCAGAATAGGAAGTCTGCTTTAAGTCAGGGCACCGCTCGGGCCGGACCAGTCTCACTGTGAAAACAAACATCCTCTAAGCTGTGAGCAATCCCGTGATTTAACGGCTTTGATCAACCAGTGAGGGCAAGGTCTGCTCGAGGGTCAGTGAAACTCTGAATCCAATCAATAAGCACATTACTCACTTATTTGCATCACACCCATGCACACAGACAAGTGGCGTAAGTGGAACATGTGTGCCTTACTCAGACTGCTTTCCCTTTTTTTTTTTTTTTTTGCTTTCTGCCTGAACTGTGTGCAGCTCTGTCACTTGCAGCGATCTAAAGCGATTTCCTTTCTACGTAACCTGAACGTAACGGCCGACTCAAGAAGTAACATGCCCAAGGAGATTTCCTCCACACCCAGCAGTTCTCCGCAGAAAGGAGGCGCACCAGTGGAGCGCACACTGTGGCTCAAAGTAGCATTTTTTTTTTGCATCTTTTTTGAACATCAAGATAGTGAATCCTCTCAGGAGGTTGAGGGGAGGGTTCCAGTTTGAACCCCACCCAGGGACTGCATAAGAAGCTTTGGCTTTCTAAAGTGCTTGCACATCGAGTGAACATGTTGAGAGTAGTTTCCACACCGGTCAGTCTTGGTTTACAGGTCAAGGTTGTGTAGGAAGCAGCAGCACCTATTTCCCAGGCACATATTAATTTAACTTTTAACCTTTAGAAGTATTTGCTATTTTGTTGGGAATACTCTGAACACTCATGGAGGTGTTCTAATCAGAAGTCTTTTTATCTAAACCAATTAGAGAAAAGCTTGTGTTGCTGGAAATTACTGTGACTTCATCATCAAGATATATATTTTTTTTTTTTCTTTTTGCATTGCTGTTTAAGCAGCCACGACTCAGTTGTTGCTGTTATAAAGAAAGTAAAAGTTCTTTCGAGAACAACTTGAGCAAGCATCTGCAGGACTCTACATATTACACCATTCTCAGTAGGTCAGCAGGTCAAACTAAAGGTGCTGTTTCCCCATTTCAAAGCATCTTGGCCTCAGATACTGACTCCACCCAGCCAAGCTGCCTCAGAGACCTTTCAGCAGATGTAAGACTTAAAAATCACCAGAGAAGAGGCCCGTCCTGCCCCCACTGCACTCATTAGGTCAAACCGTTCCTTCCAATCTGTTGACACAGACAGACATCAGTTAACAACTTTGCGTTCTTCCGTCTGCGTTCACGATGCAAGATCAAAACTTCATGGTCGATATTACCTAAAATGTTCCTCATCAGTCCCATGCACTTTGTATTCATGGTTTGCGAAACATCCCATGATTTTTGGATTGCCTTGTAGGTTTTTCATCTTTACCAGCATCAATGACCTCTCATAAGGAACCCACCCAGGGTTTGATGGGTGTGCTCCAACTTGAATCCCACCCGAGGACTCCAAAGAAGCTTTTCTGAACTCATTTGCAAAACATAAACAGATGGATGTCAAAGTATTTAATTCTGACGCAGGCATAGCCGGAGATCACCCCATAGTGCGTTTTAAAATAAGCAATACTTAATGTTACTGGTGCTCATTTATATCTATATGTTCTGTCAAAAATAGAGCGTTTTGACTTCATGCATAGTTTGGAATCAGTCAACAGAACTTTTTTTTTTTTTTTTACTGTTCATATACTAATAGAGTTGATAATCAATTATGTTTTTTTTTTCCTCTTGTAATTTAAAATTGCAGTATTCTCGTGGCGGTATACATCACCATATATACCAAATTGCTAAGAGGAACAACAAAGTGCATGTACACATTTCCATTACATATTACAGCAATCTGCTGGGATACGTTAGATTAGATTCACTTCTTACAAAACACTACCTTTCCTAAGACTCAGAAGTTGATGAGCCTCTTTGGACACGTTTATAAAAAAGATGATTTCCTATGTCAGGGGTTGACCTCCCCTGGTAAATCAGCCAATCTGGCATGCGGTCATAGAACTGATGAAAAGCTGTTTGTCAAGAGTGTCCAAGTATCGTCTGGTCGACCTCCAGTTGTGCTCATATCATTCTCCATATGCATTTGTTTTTCTCCTTGTAAATATCCCAGACAGCCCTCTCAGCTGTTTGGTCCACACGCCTGCTACAGTTCGTGTGAATGAACAGCAGGGTGCGCTGTGTTCGTGCGCTCTCGGAACTGATGCCTTCCTCTGGATGTATCTGTGTTGATCCCTGACTTTTCAGCGCCTCCCTTAGTCTCCTCATGGCCACACAGACAGGTTGACTTCAGCAGTCCGCTCTAATCCCGACTGAAGCTGTTTGAGTGTCAAAACTGAGGGAGTTTAAATGGAAGCTATTCCAGTAACCCTTGACTTAATTCAGTCTTCATAATAAAAACATGAATCTGCATTCTCAGTTAGTCACCATTGTACCATTCAGCAGTAACAGCAGATAGTCAATGAATCCCAATCCTCTCTCATCTAAATGACTGAAACTGTCAACACTGACTTATCTTTTGTTGTGGAATGACTTACTGTTAAATTCCATAATGCTCTGCCAAGAGATATTAACTGTTTGTGACGAGAAGCACTTAATGGATCTTTTTGTGTTTCTCATTGAGAACTTTTCCTTGAACAAAGTCTGATCAAGATGTCAAGATGATGTGATTATATGCTTAATAGTGTTATGTTATGAATCGATCCGTCGTGCTTTGCTACAGTCAGTGTACGTGAAACAACACATGTAACAGACGTGCACAGTTTGGAGAATTTCACCCCAACAACTCTGGAATAAAGATCTACGTAAACTGTGTTTACAATCTTCATCCTGATCAGGCTTTCATCCTCATTATCTGTCTCCATGCAAATAAAGCTAAATCTGTTCAGTAGCATTGATCGTATCAAATGCATGTCAGTGGGAATTCCCATGCCTGGTGTGCGTTAATGATATGTGATGAATCTTAAGCATTTAGTTGAAAAAAGAAAACATTGGACTGTGTTCTTTTGCAAAATGAAAAAACGAATGTGCGTCATATATGTTCTTTTTCTCATTTCCTTACTAGACTTCACAGACGGAAAGTTTTTAGTCACAAAATAAAATCAAAACTGTTTATGCACCCGGCTCCTTGGTGTTGAAAAGATACTCATCAAACAAGCTTTGAGCGTGCTTTATTATTATTTTTTTTAAAACAACATCATAGGAAAAGAAGCCGAACTCCTTTTTCCACCAACAGAAAAGAGGCCTTTTTGAGCTCGGTGGATCTTCACGCACTTGCAGTTCACAGGTTCAAAGAAAGTGCGAAACGTGCGTGATTTGAAAGACATGCTATCAGGACTGAGCTTCACTTAGCACGCGAGGAAGTAAAACTCTTGGAGCAGGTCGGTGCGATCGGACGCACTTCCAGACATATAAGCATTTCTGTAGCGTGAGACAAACACCTGACTGACAGCCTAATCGCTCCAGAAGCACTTAGAAAGGCTGTCAGGAGGGGGGGAGTTTATTTGACACAAATTGGGAAGGGAATATTTGGTGGTGAGAGATGAAAGAGAGTAGGAGAGTTTGAACAAGCCAGAAATCTCCATATAAACCACATATAAATATTGATATTGTAACATTCGTGTTTTGTAACAGTGTTGTTCTTTACAAGGCTTGATAGGCACGCAGTCCTCGCTCAAAAACTGTGTTATTGCTTGTTACGTCCACCTTTATTTACCAAGGTGTTTCATGGTTTTTTTTTGTCGATGACGTATTTGGCAAATTTCACGCTTGACGTGCGAGCTCTCCCGCGGTAACCGCTATCAAATTGGTCAGACACGCTTCTATCAAATTACGGAACAATTTATCGCTCCCTTGAAGACGCAAATTGCAGCGCTTTGATGCAAATGCAGCTGTGCGGCAAACAAGCCGAGGGAAACTGCTGCTGTGAAATGACACCTTTGCCCTCTAACTCCTTCTGTGCCCTCAGTTCAACAGTCCCGTCTTCGTCTTAGGTGGGTTGTTGCTCTGCAGAAGCGATGAGCGAGTGGCCAATCATTGCGATCGAGCAGCACTTGAAGGGTTTGTCAGGGATCTGATGTTGTTGTGTTTCTGGTCTCTTTTCCTTTTATCCGGCGGAAAGGTAGACGAACAACTCCAGATGTTATTTGTTAAGCCGTTCGCTGCCAGTTTTGTGCGTGCGTGCGTGCATGTGTTTGTGTGTGCACTTGCGTGTGCGTGTGTAACTGCCAATTACAGCTAGTTACAAGGAAGCCGTCTGCTTGAACAGAAGTGGATGAATTCCCAGGCAGCCCGTAGTGAAACCCAGAGAAAAGAGACCATTTAAGCTCAAGTGTTTACCTTTATAGGCTGAATCTGTGTGTGTGTGTGTGTGCGTGCATGCATGCGTGTGTGTGTGTCTGTGTGTACATTGGTGCGCTCCCCCTTCGCTGCCTTCCTCCAGTTTCCCTCCCGCCCCTCTCACAGTTCATCAGGTTCAGGATATGAGACTCTCTCAGCTTCACTTCTGTTTTAGTGCACGGCTGCTCCCACTGTAAAACACGGTGCCGTCGCTGCCTGGGAACAAGTTAAACCATCAAACCTGAAGCTGTATTTTGCATTCATTCCTGGGTGATGTATACAACTCAGTTGTCAGGACTGTATTTCCTTATTAGCTTGGTGTATCAACAAATTGTTAGCCCCACGTGTGTATTTTTTTTTTCTCTGCAGTGTTTTGAATGTAGTTTGGGGTGATGAAAATTGCTTCCGTGCCTCTAAACTCACATGCCGTTTAAAATTACACAGCCTGTTTTGACATGTGAATGAAACTTCCTGCCTCAGATACAAGGAAACTATGCACTTTGTTCAAGCAAATATTAGTTTCATAAAGAACAAGCAATACGGCAAATATACAAGTAAAATAAAAACAGACTGTATCCCAATATCTGCAGTCAGCCCACTGAAAAAAATCAGAAGTCTAATCTTGTTATTACAGTACATTTGGGTGGTTTGATACTATTGTGCCATGTCCAAGTGAAACTGTGTGTACACAGACTGTGCACTGACTCATTGTACAGGTAAACATGCTATCCCAAGCTAGTTAGTGTGGAAAAACTGAGAAAAAAAAAATCCCTTAACACTGACTTCCCTTAAATACTTCCAATTCTTCTGAATAGATTAGCCTTGCTGTTTTCCTCATGTTCTCAGAAAAAGAGAAAATCGCAAGAAGTCAGAGATTTTTCTTTTAATTTTCTTGAACTTTTTCAAAAAGTCATCATAATGTATCACAGGAACTCAATGTTGTTCGCCCGCATGTGTCTTTTGAATTAGCAGTCGCTTGCAGGTCAAAATCATTGGGAGGGTATTTATTTTGGCACGAATACTGCCTCCATGCCGGCTTTGAAAGATGCCCAACGCTACAATAGCACAGTCACGGATCAAATAATATATGAAAAGTCATAGCTATTTGTGACCTGTTTTCACGTGGAAGTATCTGATGTCTAATGGACGCTGAGATTCGGCAGTAAAAACATTATCGTCTTTGAAACACCTGTCCTTTCCATTAAGAAGCAGAGAAAAACAGCAGTGGATTAGCTGGAAGCGTACACACACACACACACACACACACACACACACACACACACACACACTAAAGTGTCCAGGCCTGCACAACTGAACTGATGACAGCAGGCAGGACTTCAAAAGGTGAGACATCCCATAACTCACATCAGTCTCCTGGCAATCCTTGATTTTTCCTACCAATCATAGTTTAAGAATGCTGAGGGTAAACAACTCCAGCTGAATGACAAGTTCCTCAGAGCTGTGGCGTTCGACCGGATCCCCACACTCTGTGTGTGGCGTGCTCTCTGCAGTGAACACCATTTTCCACAGTAAATAAGACACGAGTGAACTTAACCTGTGCTCATGTTTTGCATTCTGCGTGTGGTTTTCGATTGAAATCGCCTAACTGTCAGAAATGTAATAATCAGTAAATATTGGAACTGCAATACCACCCCATATTATAATACAGTTTTCGTCAAATTGTGCGTCTCCTTTCTTGAATTTGTTCCATCATCTCTCAGATCTGCTGCTCTACACTGTTTACAGACCCGACTCTGACCCCAACAACTTCGGTAACCTTTTAGATTCTTCCATTTCTGTCGAAGATTCTTGAAAAAAAATAACTGTAGTATCTGAAGTTCCAACTTCTCCAACAACAACAACAACCCCTGAACGGTCGGAGTCTGGTTTTCGTCTTCATCGCAGCACAGAAATAGCCGCCGTCAGAGTCACCAGCGGCCTTCTGATTGCAGCCATCTCTGGTCGTTTATCCATCCTCCTCCTGCTCCTCCTCGATCCGAGTGCATGTTTTGACACCGTCTCCCACTCCATCCTCCTCGACGTATTGGCATCCAGGGGAGTGTTCAACACACCCCTGCACTCATTCAAGTCATACCTCTCCGGTCGCCCTCAGTTTATTCATATATTGTTCACATCTGAGCCATCTCTCCTCCGCTGTCCCTCCGCTCTTGACTGTCATGGCTGTCGGCCATATTTTCCCACAGATACACTGTGAATTTACCTGTTCTATTGATTGTCTTAGGAAAACTATTCCTCTGCAATTGACCCGTCTTATAGCCAGTTAAGATTTATGACACAGTTCAAGATATCCATTCTGCTTATCTGAGCAGTTTTCTCGCCATCCCGAGTACTTAGGTCAGCCGACAAAGTTTTTTACGCATCCCATGATCCACGTTAAAGAAAACATGTGGGGATCAAGCGTTTTCAGCTGCTGCCCTTGAACTGTGGAGTATTCTCCCCCTCCCAAGAACAAGCGGACCAAACCAAAGAGCAGCTCAAGAGAATGCTGTAAAATATCTCTTGGAATATGGAAAAATATGGTCCTGTTTTTATCAGTTTTATCATCATTGCATTGTACATTTTTAAGTATGAAATTTAAAATATGAATTTTCGTATTCATTTCTATTGTATTGCATTGCGAAGAGCCTGCACTGTACAAGAGTTGTTTCTAAATGTTCCTCTTCAATAAACTTTGACTTGACATACTGGGACCTGCCACAGAGCAGCACCCAGGGAGCAGTCTGCAGTTCAGGGACCACAGTGGCGGCGCAGCAGGATCAGCAGCTTTTATTCCCCCTTCTTAAATTTCTTGTCAGTCGACAGATTTAAACCACAAGTTCTGTTTTCTAAGTAGTACACCACCACTGCCCAGAGATGGGGGGGGGGGAATACACCTGCTTGCTTCAAGTTCCCATTGAGAAAGTCTGAGAGAAGTGAGAAACCAATCCGACGTCACAGCATTTGTGTATTTAACAAGAAACCGTATTTCTTACTTATGCTCACCATAATAAACCAAACTTAAGCTTTTCAAACTTTTATGAGCTTCATTTAAGTAGCTTAACACACTCATGAAGGTTTTTGTTTTCTTTTCCCTGATGCCCTAGTCGTTTTTCAACCATAATCCCAAATGTAAACTTTACTACTTCACATAAATTCACCACTAATATACGAAGAAAAAAAAAATACTGTAGCTTTTGTCCTTGTCTGTTTGAAGGGTCAATATTTTGCTTTTGCTTATCATCACTTGTCTGGTCGGTGCCTGAAAAACTGTTCAGACACTTGGCGGATGTGCACGATCGTGTGCGTTACATTTCTAATCTTGTCAAGGAGATGGAGACATTTTTAAAGCTTTAAGACAGGTTGGATGAGGATTTACAAAAATTGGGGGAGGTAGACCTAGAGGTCAGAGGAAACTGTTGGAAAAGCCTGTGCGCTCAGCCTGCAGGGGAAAGTGGGTGGACAGTGAATGAATAACACTCTCTTCCTCAGCATCCATCCACTGTCAAGGTGCCCTTGGACATCGGTCTGTAGGAGTGAGGTTGAGCGCTGTGAGTGAACTGCATGCGTAGCGCTGTATGAATTTGATACAGAACGTCGTGTTCTTTCTGCCTTTTTTCGAAGCAGGTGTGATCCAAATTCTGATTGCCGCTCTCAGATGTATTCGACCATGTCTGCATCTCATCATGCAGTCAGTAAAATCTCATTGTCACACATGTTTGCTATTTTTCGGGGATTTTTTTTTTCTTTCTTTTTTTTTTTTTGTTATGACTTCTAATGCTCCCCTCTGTAACATTCTGCCCTTCAAAAAGGCATAAAAGTCGGTTCAATTTTCCTCCTCCGCACCGCAACGCTGTAAAACAGCACCCGATCTCACATGAACAAGCCCTACAGGTACATAATGTACTTTAAGTATGCGTTGCGGTACAATAAAGCGACGCTCATCTGTTTTATGTTTGGTGAAGATGTGTGTTTACCATGCGGCACTGAGCTGGTGTCAGGTTGTATTATCTGCCCTATAAAAACAGACATAACAGGCGGATTCCCGTGCGGCGTATGTTTAATTCAACCCTGGCAAAGTGAATCGTGTCCTTATCTTACCTTGAACTCTCCCATTTGAATTCACTGAATCATATATATTTCGTTGTATCGTTTAAATGAAGAAACATGTCAGATGCCTGTAGTTTAGGCAGACCAGTTGGATCGCAAGTAGGCTGAACCAGTCAGGTAATAATATAACACGTAATGACGGTAATGACAAGTCCAAACCTTTCCCTCGGTTTATATTCAATACAGAATAAGGACATTCTGATATTGGTTGTATTTAGTGAACTGGTTTCACAAAATGTGATATGTCATAAAAATAGTCTAATATATCAACCACAGTTTTTCTGTCTAAACTGTAGACCGTGGGTTTCAAATACATGACCCATTGGGAAAAAAATGTGCTTATGATGTGATTATGAAGTACAAAACTATTTTCTATTTTATTTTCTTTGAATTGCAGCATTTAAGTGGGACCTAATACTCAGACCTGAGCTGACATATGAGTCTGTGCAGCAGCTATATAAGCCTTTATGTGTGTGTGAGGCTGCAAGTGGATGTATTTACAATGTCAAGTTATTGTTTTTTTCAACACATTTTAAGTAGGATTATCTCAAAATATCCAACGTAACTCAGAGGAATGTCTTGCTGTCTTCCTCTCTGCTGCAGAAACTCTTTTGAGCTTCGTTGATGACATCTTATCTGGGGCCAGATCTCCGTGTGTGATGTTAGGGGACATCCCCGACCTTCTGTCCTCCTCCATCAGCATGATCATTCGCTGCCTGGAGCCCGACACCACGTACATGTAAGTGAGCTCTCTCCTTGAAAATGTTAAGGAAATGAACTTTTTGCAAATTACTATACATCGATGGACCGTTCAATGAATCAGTGTGTGTCTGATGCTGATTCTAAACAGGAATGTCTAATGTATTGACTGTGGAATAGTTTGAAAATTAAGATGTAGAACGTTTGCATACTGAGAAATTTCAGCGGGATAATTGTGCAATTGATGGACATCATCGTCCCACAATGCATTGCAAAAAAGGACACAGAGGAGCTCCTCACAGCTGGAACAGATTATAGTAATTGTAAATGTGGCGAGACGGCTGCAGAGAGCTCATAGAAAACAAACAAAGAATCATCTTAGGAAAAGCATTTAGTTTTCTGCTTGTGAAGTTTACGGAGTGGTGTCATTTCACGGTGTGATTGATGTCTTCCGTTCCACAAATCCCACCGTTTCCCGGAGGTTTTAAAAAACAGCAAGTGGATTTCATGTGTTATAGCTGCACCTAAGATTAGTATTGTAGTCTTTGTATGCACGAGACTCTCGTGTGGGACTGACTGGGTTTGACATGTTCACATTCAGACTTTAAACACTGAATCATGGCTCAGTTACACCAGGTCGTCTTCCGATCTTTCTGGTCATGTCCTCCATCTCACTCATGTAAATAAAGTCCAGAATACATTATTTTGTGGAACTTGATAACAGTGCTGTGGCTATGTTGAAAACAAACGGTACACAATGCTATTTCCTGTGACATTCGCAGCCGTTTTATACACACAGATCAAACTGAAAGTGAAGTAATTTTTCAGGTCACAGGAAATTTTTCTCTAAATTTGCTGAATGCTTCAGTTAAAAAGAATTACACATTGTGCGTGCCTGCAGTTTGACTGTGACATGCCGTTATTAAGTTGTGGTTGTTTCTTCAAACACACACACAGATTCACAGCTCTCATGTGCATTCGCACACATGCTGACGCTCTTCCAGGAGAAGAGAAGCAAGGTGGAGATGGGAAAAACGGAGAATTAGGAGAGAAAAGACAGCCAGCAAAGTGACATCAGGATTTAGGTTTTGAGGTAAAAAAAGAAGAAATGTTATGTGCAAGTGAAAAAGGGGACTAACCACAAAACAAGAAGAAGTGAAGGGCGCGGGGCCGTCTGACGGAGGCCCTTCAAACAGTCCTGACGTGCACGGTCTGAGCGAGCAGCTGCACATGCCCTTTTAATCCCCGCATCAGCAAGACTCCTGCTCTCTGCATCCTGTCTGACAGCTCATTCATCTCTCCGAGCTGAGGCCTGCTCGCTCCCTCCAGGACGCTGCTCACTGCATTATATTTTCTATACAGACTGAGCCCATATGAAGATTGAGTTTGGCGCCTTGTAAGGAGGAAAATATATTGTGATGGGGGAGGTATGTCCGTGCTGCTACGGAAACGGCTGCAGCTGTATTGGAAATGCAAAGTTCAGTGTTTGTGACGGTTAAAAGAAAAAAAATTCCAACTGATCCAGGTATACTTGGCATTAACTATTCTTTTTTTTTTCCTTTGGTCAGAATAAAATATTTATGTATAGATGCATGCTGATACTTATATACATTTGTTTTTACTTATCTAATCATACTTTTATCACTATTGACAGACTGCAGGTGTTTGCAAGTTAGTCTTTGACCACTAGGTGGAGATATTCATTCAGTGAAATCACAGTTACTATGTCTACAGCAAAGTGCAAATTGTTGCATTAACACCAGAGAAAGTTTTATAATAGATGATTAAAGTATGCAGAGAATCTGATTGAATCAGAGCAGATGCGTCAGCTCTCAGACAGTCTCTCGTGTGATCCATGTGTGTCCAGGCGTGGGCCGTTAACATTTTCACTGAATGAAGGAGCAAATTTGTTTGCACATTTCTGTGTGACTTTGTCTTTATGTGTCCGTGCGTGCGTGCAGGTTCCGGCTGTGGGCGGTAGACAACACGGGACGCCGATCCTCTCCAAGTGAGGTCACCATCAAAACGCCGTGTCCAACTGTGGATGACGTCAAAGCACAAGGTGAGGAAGGAGACAGTCGCAGTCTGAGAGCAGGAGCGTCAAACAGAACCGGCCCGCTCCAGGGTCCAGGTCGGCCCGCCGGATAACCTTGCAAATAGTGAAACTACAGAAGCAGGATTGATATTATTATTTCAGTATGACTAGCTGTTATTCCTAATTCATTCAGTGATGATCACACTGCTTTACTAACAGTAGTAGACATAATGCAACGCTGAAAACCACGGCGAGAACAGTGATGCAACAGCATCGGCGTAAGCATGAAACATCTTCCATCACATTTGTTCTTTTATTTATTCATTTATTTATTTTTGAATTGTTTGGCTACCTTTTCACTCGCCCTGCCAACTCCAGATCAAACAGGGGAATATGTGGCATCTCCAATGAAATGAGTGTGAAGTCAGGTCAGATCACAGGTGGCTCACAGAACCAAGCTGCTTTTTCAAGTGTGTGTGTGTGTGTGTGTGCACACCTGAGATGACCCTCCAGAGTGGGCCGCATTTAATTACATCTGAACCTGCGCTGTACATCATCAGTCAGAGCTCTTTTGGAACGGGAAAGATGAAATTTTGCGGGTTTGATTTCTCTTATGTTGTCAGTGGAGCTAATTTACAGGACAGACGTTGACGTCGCCTGCTAACAATTATCTTTCGAGACGTCACAAAACAGATGTTAGAGGGGCTCAGAGAGCGAGTCATGAAGTCACAGGGAGATATTTTTCCTCTGTGGAGTGGGACTGTTTATGAACGCTGCATACGACGACCCTGTGAGGACACTGACAGTGAAAATGTGTTATTTCACGCCGAGGCCTTTTGTCACATATGGAAGCTTCATGGCGGCGATGTTTTCGTGAACCCAGCTGCTCTGGTGAGGTGTGACGCTGCCGCTGCTGGGCTTATATCGTTAATTTTAATGCCTGGAAGCACACGAACGGTGTGAAATGCAATACTTCCAATGTACTGGCGCTCTTCTGAGAAGACTTTGTTGACGTTGTCATTCAAAGGAAGGGAGGATAAGTTCCCAGTGTGACAACCCTTTAAAGTTACTTCATATTTTCCAGCTGAAACTAAAGTATCCAACCACCTTGTTGATGATTTATTAATTTGAAAGAAATGTTGACACCAAGATATGCTTGTAAAATGACATCTGTCCTATTAATTTTAAACTGCAACTGTGGTTAAAAAAAAAAAAAAGGAAACGGCTTCTCGTCTCAGCTAATGAAAAGCTCCACAGTCTTTTTTTTTTTTTTTTTCCTGGTCTGATGCCTCTGGGGAAAAAAAGAACGCAGACTGCGAAATGTGACAAGCTGTGAGTATTAGAGAGTCACTGCTGATTGATGCATCGGGCACTTACGGTGTTTGCAGTCTTGGGGGGATTTTATAGTCCAGCACAACACCTCCGACTCTTCTGAGGAGCAGAGGTGCTAAAACTCCTGCAACCCCAGCAGCATATGGTGTAGACCTGTTCAGATCCATCCAACGCTCCACCTTTGTTGCAGTTTGGCAAACTGGAGGACTGGAAGGAGCTTCACAGAGGTGTATTGGTTAGCAGGCATGCTAGACATGGTCACATTTAATCTCTGGAGATCATTTGTTGCCTTATGTTTTCAACTTTGCCGTCCATCTAATCCCCCGCATGGCAAGTGGTTTTATCCAGTAACAAACACATGTGACACGTCACAGATGTGATGCAAAGAAATGAGACGTTTCATGATCTGGAGAATAGAAAAATTCAGCTTTAAGGACTCCTCCTCCTCCAGGTGGAATTATGTATGATTCCGCAATCAAATCATTTATTTACCAAAATCAGTTTGAATTAAAAATGGTTACTTCTCTTAACAAGTACTAGGATGGAGTTAATTGCATAGCTCCAAATTAATTAATCGTTTTAACTGAATCTCACCAGTGGTTTTCTTAATATTTCTAAAAAGAAAAATGAAGAAGTGAAATGACTAGTCCCAAAATTTCAAAAGGAGGTATTTTTTCTCTCATACTTGCTCTGTTCATCTTCAGAAAAGAACATTTTTGGTGTGCACTGGGCGGAAAGCTCTCCTCCCAAATCTGGGTATCAAACAATATATGAAAAACAGCAGGTTGCACTCAGTTCAAAGAAACCTGACTCACAAAGTTAACTGGGAGAGTTATTGGACTGTAGGTAGCAGCCATCACCAGCATCTGATGAGTGGTGAGCTTGAGTTTCTCGTGCGCCGTTGCCACGAAGCCTGTCAGACCTTTTTTTTTTGTTGTTCTCACCTCCGATTGTTTGTGTCCATCAGAAATCGCCGACAAGATCTACAATCTGTTCAACGGCTACACCAGCGGGAAGGAGCAGCAGACGGCCTACAACACCCTGATGGACCTGGGCGCTCCCACGCTGCACCGCGTCCTTTACCACTACAACCAGCGCTACGAGAGCTTCGGAGAGTTCACCTGGAGATGTGAAGATGAACTGGGGCCCAGGTAAAGTCATCATTTACCTCCTTTTATCAGATCAGGTTAGTGCTTTAAATAAAGCTTTAATAACAAGCAATTAATAACAAACAACTGAAGATAAGTTTTAATATTAATGGTCTTCTGGGAGGCAGAACTTGTTTTGATATAGATGTAGATAAGAAAGGAAAATGAACGAAATCCGAAGAATTATAAGAACTACTAATGGGTTTTTGTTTTCTAGAAATGCCCATATCTCAGAAATATGCATTCCTTCCAGCAAATTGATCATCAACTTTCGCTCGATCACCAATTTATCAGGAGAACCCAAGAGTATACAAAGCCCTGTGGGTCTGTCCTGAGTCAGACTTTACCAGAATACCGAGAGCTTTCAATAATGTAGACTGTGTTCACAGCAATCAGTCTCTCAAACTGCAGATATGTGTGTGTGTGTGTGTGTGTGTGTGTGTGTGTGTGTGTGTGTGTGTGTGTGTGTGTGTGTGTGTGTGTGTGTGTGTGTGTGTGTGTGTGTGTGTGTGTGTGTGTGTGTGTGTGTGTGTGTGTGTGTGTGTGTGTGTGTGTGTGTGTGTGTGGGTGTGCGTGCTCCATTTATGAGTTGCCCTCCCACCAACAAAGTGCAATCTGTCATACTGAACTTGTGCAATTGACGCTGACATCTTCAAACAATAACAGCGCAGCCTGGCTGCGGGACTCACGAAAAGTGGCAACTCCACAAGAGTCTGGCTTGGATCACTTTGGTGTGAACACCACTTTAAAGTGCAGTTTTTAGCAAATAATCCTGTCAGAAGTGAAACAGTTCCCCACAAATTCTGCAACTGCTGTGAAACCCAAGCGCCGAGTTCGGCGTTTTGCTGCTCATCACACATTAAGCAGATGGAAGATTCGGTGTGGGTTATAATTACAGATTTGCTTCATTAGTTATTACTTTACCCCCCAACTGTTCATGTGAAAGTCTTTCGGACTGAAAAAAACCGCGCCGATATTCCCCACAGCTCAGCGACTTTCCCAACTGTTATTTATTGTTGATTTAATCACATTTTTATTATTACAGCACTTTGTATTTCTCTCACTGTCAACAAATCCCATGAATAAAGAGCAGATTAGTCATACTGTATGCCTGCTAAAGGCTTTGCTTTACTCTCTTTTACACTAATATCTGCGAATTGCAACATGGATCGCATAATCCTGAGTCTTGACAAGTTTCACTGTTCAACATTAATGAAAGTGCAACTGATGGCTGCTGAAGCGTTTGCCAGTTAGCAAGAAAAACATCATCCATAGCTGCCACTGGTGCGGTCCAGTCAGACCTCCTCAATATTTGCTAACCCAACAAGCCGTGTTTGCTTTTCCCCTCCATCGCGTCATTTTCTGCTACTTTTTTATTAGTTGGTAGGTGACCATATGGTGCGGCAGCAGTCATACCGGGGGATGTAGTCGGACTGCGGTCTTTAGAGACGCCGCGGGTGGATTATCTCCTGCTAACTTTGTTTTTAAACGCTGTGACGACAGTCGTTTGTGAGCTGCTCTAACTCTGCAACGCTCGATTATTGATTTGCTCATCTCTAATCTGGAAAACAACGAGCTCCTCAACTTGGTAGTTTCTCTCTTCCATATAGCTGCTGTGTAATATTTATACTGCTTTATTGAACACAATACACATGGAGAGACAGGGTTAGGAAGCTAGGGTTAAAAGCATGCACAGGGAGAACATGCAAACTCCAATCCTAGAATCAAACCAGGGATAGAGTCATTGTGGGAGCCAGAGTTCATCACTACTCAGTTTTCGTCAAGTCAAATCTTTTCTGGGAATTTCTAAATCTTTTCTGAATGCCACACAACAAAAATATACAGCCGTGGCCGCCTCATCTTTTAGAACCGCTTGTAATGATACAGCGGCATCATCCGCCGCCGTGAGCTTCTGCGGGGGGAAAAAAAAAAAAGCACCGGATCATCTGGCCAGAGAAGCGGAGTCTGGCTATAGTTTTCCACCACGTCCCCCCGAGCGAATCACAAAAACATCTGCGCCGTGGTCTGCCGGTGTGTTCATGCCTGGATGTTGTTGTTTACTGGGACTGAACTACAATGACGTTATGGTGTCCAGACAGCGCTAACTTCACTAACCCTTTGTTTGGCTCAGCGACGGCGGAGACCCGCTGAAAGCGGCACGTTGCAAAGCCGAGTCAGGCCCTGTTTATTCTCTCTACTACTGCTTTGAATGCGCTGCAGCCAGCGGCGTGAAACACCAGCCCTGTACATAAAACGGCGCACGTCGGCTCACCGGCAGTAATCAATAAATGTTACCCAAACTGAGGCAATCCTGTCGATCTGAAGCATTTCCTTCACACTCACAGGTGAGCAGATGTTCCCCTCGAAGCTGTTGTCGATTGTAGGTGGCTGTGTGTGTGACTTACAGGAGAAACTCGTTCAATCCGACTGGAAAGCCGAGCGAGTTTAACCTCCGCGATATCGCCTCGCCTGTTCGAGAAACTCACAACCAGGGAGGGCCCCGAATTTCCCCCCAAACTACGGATAAGCGCCCGCAATGTGAAACTGTAGCCTAATGTTTCATAAACAGAGCCATGTGTGGGATATAAAATATGCTTATAAACGGCAGTCTGTGGCGCATGCTTTCACTTTGGCAGGTGAAACTGATTAGCCAAGGCTCCCTTAATTCTCTGCCTTTCTCCCCGTGTCTGTGGGAGCCCCCACCCGAAATGAAAGGTTGTTTTTAATAGGGACCATGCTGGAAAGAGTTGATGTAATTGAGGGAGTTGCTTCTGAAGTGTTCCATTAAAATACACTTAGATTAACAGTCCCACAATTTAGTCAAAGGGAGGCGTGATTAATGTTCATAAAAGCAGCTCGGAGCTGGAAAAGCAGCGGCAAAGTGCATTCGAGGTGAGACCTGGCAGAAGAGGAAGGAAGTATCTGTTGTTCAGTGAACATCAGCTATTGATATGCATCCAGTTTGGCGTTTTAAAGCAAGCAGAGGGGTTAAAGACCCCAAAGAATAATAAATATTGCATTTCTGTTGAAGGTGAGTCAGAATTGTTTTCCTGCAACAGTCGAGACAGTAAACACGGATTTACAAGGAGACTGTTTTTTATTTGTCATGTCAGCCATCAGGAGAAAAATATATTTTCATAAACTGAAAACTGATTTATACATTTAACATCTAAACTGTGCCATAGGGAAAACGTCCAGATTAGATATAATATGATAATAATTTACACAATTCCTACTTTTGAAAAATAACCAGCAATAGATATTTACCTTTTCAGTAGCATTTTGTTTTTTTTCTTTCCTGTTTCTTTTTTCTTTTTTCTTTTTTAAGTCCAGCTCAGTCAAAAATACCCAGAAGGAGAATAACACTGATTCCAGCAGTCACACACATTTTTCCTCTGGTGTTATCTGCTCTGATCAGCCAGAGGGCTGCGACAGCCTGCCTTATATTGTTCAAGTCTTTTCCTTTTTGCTTCTGAAAAAGCCGACATTGGCAGAAGCCTGGGCTCTATCTGACACCTGGCTGTAGGAAGCGGGTCCTAAAAGGGAGCAAAGTGGGGGTCTCCATGGATCACGTCAGTTAATACGCCTCACAAGAGCTGCAATTCTGTTTACTACATTTTCTGCTTCTAAAGCATTAACTTTAAGGACTAAATCTCCAGTTTCTTTGGTATGAGTCCCTCCCTCTAACACGTTAAATGCTAAAGCGATAATAAGCTGATGTTGTGACTGACTTGTTTATGCTGAAATACATCAGATCTGTTGCGATCTACAAACCAATACGAGCAGTTTCATCCTCCTTTATCCGCTGCTCAGCTATTGTGATTGAATTCCCCAGTATCCCCGCCACAAACAATCAGGACCGACTGGGAATTTTAATGAGTTTATCCAAACATGGAGAGCGAGAACACTGACTCGATTTAAACTCATCAGCCGTACAAGCAATATCTGGAAAATATGAATGAGCTCATGTGGCTTTCTCATTCTTGTGGCACCGGACCGGATATTCTGATCTGCCGTCTACGTTTTTATTTCCTCTCTTTATACAACATCGCGTGACGTTTCGAGTCGAACCATGAACTCACCGAAACGCCGACTCTAAAAGAGCTGACACTTCTCCTCCCTGAGGGCCAGGCCTTGTCATCGCCTGGGGAGTACCCATCATTTAAGGCACGCCGCTTGGCTGTTGACTTAGAAACACAAGATGTTTTGGCTCGGCAGAAAGAAAACCCTCCATCCTGGCTGCTTTAGTCCTGACCGTGTCCTTGGTTGGACTCCATGCCCTTTGATGAACTGTTTCATTCTCCCACTTTTTTTAAATATATATATTTTTTTTCTTTCTGTTATTGCTTGACAGTCTCTCTAATCAGAGGACTGCTTGTGATAATAAGTGTTGTTATGGTTGGAATTTCTCATGGAGAATCATCATCACAATCACAGCAGACTGTTTACTTTGCTCTCGGACTTTTTATAGCTGAGAGAGCGACAAAAATACACACAGTTTCAGCAGAGGTGCCTTCTAGCCTCTTCGTCCATCTCGCACACGCAGACGGACGTCTCACAAAAAAATTGGGATGTTTTGCTTTCCAGTGAAATTTCTGGAAAACGTAAGAAATTCCTGATGCGGTGATATATCATGAAGTAGAGAATTAAAGTAGGAGTACGAAACAGTGATTTCCTCATTTCAAATGATTTATTAAAAGAAAAGCCAAAAAGTTGTTCCACATTTAAAAGCTGTGTGTTGTTGTTGTTTTTTTTTTTTAATATTGTCCATGCAGATCACTCCCAATAAAAATCACAGTATCTCCGTCTCGACCACCTTCCTCAGCCTCCCGTCTTTTAGACTTCAAACCAGACTTCACAGCAGTTTGTCGTCTAGTTCTCCGTCCTTCTGTCACACATCAGCCCTGACACTCGTCTCCACCCACTCCATCCTTCCTGTTCTCGTCTTCTCGTCTGTCCAACATCCATTGCTCTCTTTGACCCCAGGCACTTCAACTCCTCGACCTTTTACACCTCATCACTTTTACATCTGTCTCCTAGTCTAACAACTTAAATACTCACACTTGAATGCTTCTTTCAGGCTGTTAAATCAAATAAAAAATTGTTAAATGTACGTTTTATGGTGTAACCGTGTTTGTCTGTGTTATGTGAACAAGCAGTGATCAAAGACGTAGAGATGATTACTTTAGGACTTTGCACGTATGTCTGCATGTCGGTTTGCATGTGCAGAGCTGAGACTGCACTAACATTTGAGGTTTGTGTCCCATTTTCAGGGTGCTCACGTTGTATCTCGGAGACCTTTTTTTTTTTTTTTTTTTCCACTCCTATACATGCACGAGGATTTATGGTGACAACCGTTGCTATTTGGAACCTGCAGAACGTTCCTCGGCTTTCCTGAAAAATGAAAGCATAACAAACCACAGGTTTTTTTTTTTCTCTATTTTAGGCAAATAAATATCCCGATTTCCTCAGACCACTGAAGCCTGTGGCAAAAATATTGGGAACATAAAAAAGGTTTCAGAAAAATGATATGAATGACAGAATGGCAGCAGAATATGAACCTTGGTCTGCCCCACACAACTGACATCATTAAAGCGACTGTTTTTCTCTGCAGTTTCCAGGGCAGAAAACACCGCCGGCTTGTTGTTATGACTCTGTTGATATGCATTTGCGAAAAGGATGTCGCCCCGCTGAGTGTCCATATGGTGGAGTAACATTAAAAGTGCAGTTGGATTCCAACAACAATTCAATATCATGTCTATTATCCGAGGTAATGCAAGGAGGAAGTTGCTTCCCGCGTATTCCTACATGTGAAATGATTTGCAAATTAGGCAGGAATGCCAACAATAACGCCGAAATGTGTTTGACTGAAGGTGTTTTGCCCATTTGAAGGGAAGCGTGGCCTAAAGAGTGCGCTCGTTTTCCAGAAATAACACCGACGCATACTCGGGAATATGGTGATGTGCTATATGTTTACAGAGCCGCAGCGAATGCGGTGTCGGTGTGGGACAGGAGATGAAATGCAGCACAGTCCACAGGCCGCAGCGTCGGTGTTATTACAGTCTGTTCGTCGGTTCAAAACTGCAAAGAATTGCAATTTATCAGCAAAAATCAAAAAGTGAAAAACAGGCTTGTGGGTTATCGTTTGACAAGCGGATATTAGTTTGCCGCAGAGACGGGAACACACAAGTTACAAATAAAAGCCTCCGCAGACTTTCTAATGATCTGTTTTATCTCAGACCGGCGTTGCTTTACCAACACTGGAGGAGGCTTCATATTTTGAATTACCAAAAGAAAAAAAAAGGTATTTTCTTTAAAGAAGTAAATCAATCCAGCTCATCCCAGCCGCCTTTCATCAGGCTCTGTGTTCATCCCGTTTCACCCACAGCGACATTCACATGTTGTCACTCATTTTTTAGCACAACATTTTTCACAAATAGAGGAAAGAAGTGAGGTTTTAATGCACTCAGGAGAGGTGATATCTTCATTCTCTTTCTACCAACTATGTGACTTTCTTTAATTTCGTTGTGCTGTTGGATTTGCTGCTGAGTGTCACTGAGTGCTGTTGTGGGAAAATGGTCAAAGTTGGAGATTCTCTGTTCTGTAACCAAACACGCTGTCATAGTCATTGCATCTGTGTTCAAGACATTATCGAAGACGGTGCAGCGGAGAGCTGCACACGCATTTCTATTGGACGCAGAATATAGTTTTTCCTCAGTGAACTCTAGACTTAACTGTTTTGTCAATTCGAGAATCAGCCAGCTCAGAAATCACAAAAACTTCGAGAACTAAAGCCTGAACTCTTTCCAGAGCCAGAATCTACAGAAGGTAAAAGTCAGTTTTATGTTTCTGAGTTTAGTCTGAAGCAAACATATCCTGTTTATTTATTTGTCATTGCACATATCATGTTGTGGGTCTTTCAAACTATTTCTCAGACTTTCCTTTTGGCTCATTCTTGCTTTTTGTGACTCATTGTGACTGGTTTTCATTTTGCTTTGAGCCATTTCATCTGTATTACCTCTTTACTGTAATTTCAGCAGACTTGATTGATCATTAACCCGTTGATTGCAGAACAATGATGAACACATCTCACTGAAATTAAACTCCCACTGTGCCGTCTGAACAGTTTGAACTGTGAGCAGTGAACAGCTCCATCAATGTGTGGATTATTTACCGCCTGACTAACGCGTGTTGACAGAGTTCTCTGGATGCTCACATGCGTCACGGTGTGGCGTGGCTCCGGTGGCGGCTGCATCCAGCAGACTCGTGGTTTGGCGGAATGGGCAACGCTGTGCAGCAGAAGTGCTGGTTTGGCTTCAGCAAGGGGACAAGCTGTGTGTGGAATGAATGAAATCTTCCCGTCCTGCCATTTTCTGACTTTAGATAAACATTTAACAAGGTCTCAGTGAAAAGGCCAAGCCGGCTACATCAGGCTTAATGATTATTTATTGCACTCGGTGTCCCTATGAGATGTATTTATGTGAACTCTGTGCATCATGTTACCGGTGGAGATGATTTTTCAGCTGGTCTGGTTTGGCCCAGCGGCAGCTTCACGCATTTCATAGTCTCCTTTTCTGTCTCTCTGCAGTATCAGAGCTGTCTATTATTCTGCGATTCCTCCCCTGGACTACCTCCTCACCTGCCACAGCCATTCATTTCTTCATTCATTCATTCGGTTTTCTCCTGCTTCACTGTCATCGTTCCTGCCCACAGTTTCAGCAGAGGCTGTGTGCTTTGGTCCGGCGCTGGAATGTGTCAGTAACACAGCACCTTGCCTCTCAGGCCGCGTCGGACAGGAAGTTAGGTTTTAGTTTCTGTCATATTGTGCTGTCACTCAGAAACAACAGAGCCGTGGTGTGATTCATGGGCTGCAGACAGGTGACTGAATCCCATCCTTACCTCTGACAATACTGTATTCCTGCAGCTGTGTTTCCCATGGTTCATTTAGTGCATCCATTGTTATGGTTTTAACGTTCAACTTTGAGTTCAAAACCAAATTGCTAGCTGGAGTGACTGGATGGTGGGTGACGGTATGGAGTTGGACATGTCACCACAATGTTACAACAGATAAACGTGAATTTGAATTGAAGAGAAAGAAACAGACTCTGGGAGATGATCTATCACAGGGTCAGAGCTGTGGGAAGAAGCAGAGCAACATTGAAACAGAAGGCAAGACCCAATGAGAGGAACAACAGGAAATATCTTAAAAGTTGAACCACAAATTGACATCTCTGGGAGCTGCTCGGGGAAACGCCTGCCACCACAGTAACAGTGGGAAATCTGCTTAAAGCTGAGCTACATTTAAATGCATTAAAAAAAGATGCGTCATAAACCACACAATAATTTTCACACATTTTATTTTGTGTTGCACTTGGATTTTTTTTAACATTTTTTTTTTAATTTTCTGTCATCTGCATGTCTGATTTTTCATAATCACGAAAGCAAACAGATTAAAATGAAAATTGTCTGTTAATTCGACATCTGTCAAATTAGACGCGCTTCCCGTTAATAGATGAGTTTCCGAGTCTGTCTCTGTGCACGTTTTGTCAAGTTTGCTGCTGTTTTAGTATGTGCTGATCTGCAGCAGATTGTTATGAGGCCGCTCAGATCTTTGTTACATCTTGTAACAAAACACGCTCCACAGTCTAGTCCTCCTCTTCAAGTATTTCCTCTCCTATGAAGAAGACGACCAGCGGAGGACGGCCTGCCGTGTGTTGGGTTCTGGTCTCCCCAGCAGGTTTATCTGCATCGTCACGTTTTCCCGTGTCGTTTGTTCCCGCAGGAAAGCCGGCCTGATCCTCTCCCAGTTAGACGAGCTCTCCCCGTGGTGCAAAGGTCTCCTTCAGGAGCCCAAGATCGGCCTCCGCAGGATGTCCCTCAAGTTCCTGTCCTGCCGGTACACCGACACCAAGGCCTTCGGCCTGAACTGGTCCGACATGGGCCAGGATGTGCACAAGGCGTGCGACGAGCAGACGCTCACCGTCATGTACAACGACTACGGCGAGCCCAAGGAGCTCTAAGGGCGGAGCGTTCAGTTCAGACGTGAACACAGATTAGTTAAAACCAACAAAAGACAAATAAAATGCAGGTTCCATAAGTATTGCTGTGAGGAATACTTCTTCAGTCCATATTTCTCTTTATTTTGAGAGACGATTGCTCTGCTAAGCAGTTATTACATTCACCAGATGTTTCAACTACTTTTTCAGTCAGAATCTAACAAACGGTGCATAACTCTGCACAATGACGGTAAAAGTTTTCTTTAATTCACTAACATTTTATTAACTTAAGCAGATTTAAAAATAATTTGACTTTTTGCAGCCACATGGCTGATCTCCGCGATTTTCAACAAGAATGTATCTAAATTTAAATATATTTGTGGAGCGTAAAGTACTAAATTTTCTTTGGCGAGAAAGGACGGCCTATGGAATCAGTATAGAAATCCAAACTGGTTAAAAAAAATCAGGATTGTTGTTTCGTGAAGACCAAGGTCTTCTCAATTCTACCCTGACTTTATAATTACAAATGTAAAGTAGCAGCAGAATTGCATGTAATGATACTGATGAATGCATAAAATTGCAGAGCAAATTATATTTATCTAATCTCTCCGGTCGTGACCGAAGTTTGACGCAACTGTGAGAACTTGCATTTTATTCCCCTTTTGTTTTTGTTTTTTTTTTTGTTGGATTTGATCATTTACATTTTAAACCCTTTGATACAGAAAAGAAAGCACTTTTTTTCTCAGATTCTGTCACATAAATGTGATCTGAAGCTCTTCTTGAGCTTTATTTAGTTTTCACATTTTCAGTCAGATATTAAACAGATTCGGGGGAAACGTCCCACATCCGCTCCTTTGTGCCTGTTTCAGTTCATGCTGCATCATATCGTCTTCAAAGTCTGCAGAAAAATCACAAATCTAATGAACCAAGCTGGATTCTGAAATCAGATTTCCATTTTAAAGTATCTTTCTTGTAAAGTTTATATTGAGAATGGATTTCTGCACGCGAACATTCCAGCATCGTCTACCATCTCCTCATAGTGACAGCTCTGATCCTGGCTGCTTTAATTCTCTTTTTTTCTAACAATATACACCAGGCATCTCTTATTTTTCCAGAATTCATATCAAATCAGCCTCATGAGTGAGTATGGTAATTACAGAGGAGAAGTTTGACCCGTTGTTGTTCAGACCTGGCTGATAACGCAATATGAAGGAAGTAGTGTGTCTCTCTGTTGAAAAGGTGAGTTAGCATGAGATTAAAGGGAGACGCGGTGTAGAAGTGATAATGCTCCGATTTGAAATATTTTTAGCAGAATAGACATTTAAAAGAAACCATGTACATAGCATTATCATCCGGTTTTAGTGCTACAAGCTGCTGAATGTAGTGTGCGTTTAGAAACTCAAGCTGTCGTGAGCGAGCTGTACTCGATAACGGGCATCACAGAGACTCCGGTTCCATCGCGACACGTTCAGTCAAAAACTGCCAAAAGTATCTGACAGTATTTTTTAATTCCTTCATCTTTAAAGAAAAGTAAAAGTAAAAGTCTAACCTATGAATGCTTTTAATTGTAGTTTTATATTGAAACTGCAATTTGTCAATTTTTTTTTTTTTTTTTTTACTTCCTGTAACATGGTTTTTAGATGTCCATCGATTCATTGTTTATATGCCCTGTTTTTCTTTATTAGTTGTGTTATCCTGTTTATGTGCAGTGGCCATGTCGGAGATTGATGTCAAAGAAATGTATATTATCTTTTCATTTTTAACAACTCTCATCTGTGTGAATACTAGGAGGAATGCTTGTAGATTTTTTTGTATAGGCAGCAGAGTATTTCATACATGCCTCACGTTATAGCACAGTACAGTGTTTAAACTCTGTAAATAAATGTACAACATGTGATATTTTAAAACATTTACATGTGCTTTAGTAGTTACAGTATCGTACTGTAATACCTGATGTGTAGCGTAGTTTTTATTTTTTTTTTTTTTTTTTTTCCGGCTAAATCCAGTTTTGACGTAAAGAACAGACGGTTTGACTTTCGTTGATCTGATCTTGAGCTAAAGATGCAACACACTGTTAGCTGCTAAGGGAAGTGAAATTTAGAGTGAAATTAAAACAAGTTTGAGAAGCATTTGATCTTTGAGAAATATGTGAACCAACGGCCCACTACAGTATCTGCATGACGTGTCGTCTATATGTGGCATCATAAACTCGACTTTTTCACTTCGATCTTTGCTACTTCCAAGAATAATAAAGAATATATTATGAGACGTGGCTGCGCTGACTTTTTTTGCCGACTGAAGTGGTTTTTGTGGCACTGGTTGAACCCAGACTGACACCAGTAAATAGCTCCCATATACAGACTGATCAGATGTGATGTGAGTGGAATGAAAGCGGTTGATAGTGACAGTATTAGACAATAGATGACAAATGTTTTAATCAATCACATTTTTTCTCTAATTGTGAATTATTCGGTCATTTCTTTTTATTTTCTTGAATGTTTAAATTTCTGCCATTTTTAAGACAATTTATATAACAGGGAAATTATTCCCGTTGTTAGTTTTCCTAGAGTCCTGGGTGAAGTCAGAGGTCAAAAAGCTTTAGAAGTGTCGGTTCTCTTCTTCTTTGGATAATGTGGAAACTAATTGTTATTTTTTTCCTTTTTTTAACTGTCGAGAAAAACCATTTTTCTAATGCGATTATCTTTTTACAAAAATTTTCATATTAATACAAACTTCAACGTACAACTTTCATGAGGACCTTGAGTTTAGTTTGAATTATTTAGTGTTTCTCGCTAGTTTCAAATGAAAAATATACATTATCTTTTCCATATGGGCAAGTAATTGGTGTTCTTATATCAGAATAAATCTCGGGGAAGCTGCTATGAGTTAATGTCGTGTTTCTTTTGAAGTGATGCGTGTCTTGTCCAACCAGCTGATTTATTTCACGTTTTATCTCTTCATGCACAGAATCCCACAGAAGACATGTCATCTGCAAATGAACATCATTCAAAGCAATGAATACAAGACTGAGGTCGATATAAAGTTTGCTATTTTATTTCATAGAGTATAAAGTACTGTAAAATATCACAAAGAACATGATTACACTTTAATAGATACAATATTTTCATGGAGTATTTCAACATTTCTGGTTGATGGACTCCAGGAACTTTCTCACATAGACACATGCAAGCAAGCAGAGGTCCATGTGGAGTGAAGCAGATGCTGGGTTTCCTAAAAGCATACTCTTTAATTTTCTTGTTCCAGGGTTTATTTACCGAAACATTTCATTTAAAGTCTGTGTAAAGCTGGAGAACGTTAGTGTTTTGTCAATTTCACACCAAACAGAATTGTATTATCCAATTCTGTCTCGTTTGATTGACTTAACAAATAGTGTATGAAATAAAAACCCTTTGTTTGCGTCTGCTAAAGTCTGCTAAAGACGCTAAAATCAAAATCGAAAGTAAACAATCGGTGGCTCAAATATCAGATAAAAAAACAAACCTAGAATTGCTTGATATGCACGCAGAGTTGTGTTGTTTGTGGTAATGGACTGTGGACAGTTGTGCCAGATGTTGCTTTAATGCAGTGGTTGTCAAAGTGTGGGGCGAGGCCCCCAGAGAGCTTGTTAATCTCACAGAAGAAATCCGAAGTGAGGGTTTAAACTCCTGTTAAAAGTGTGAGAAGTGAGAAAATAGGGTTTATCGTTAAAGTGTAATACACACCATGAGAAGAGTTTTGTTTGCCTTTGGATCTCATTACTTCTTAACAAATATAAATCTAAGTACATGAAAGGCTTTAGGAAGTCCAGCATCCAAACAAAATTTGCTATTTGGTTTGAGACAAAATGATTATGAGAGCCGGAGTTAAAGCTCTGTAAGCAGGGCTCGTCATCTTAATGTCAGATAGGTGCTTCTAAACACATCATTCATGGATCCTTATCCACTGTGTCAGAAGAGTAAAGTGATCACTGCAGAGGCCTCGATGAGTCTCTTCACTGCCTCCAACCAAATCGGTGTGGGGGACCAGAAAACAAGCCCTGGGTTCAAGAAAAAAAAAAAGGCTGGAGCTACACTTTATTTTAACCAACTCAAAGAGAAATACAACATATGGAAAGAATCTCTTTAGTGATAAAAATTCACAGTGCAGGATGTTTGGTTGTCATGATAAATATGATATAATCTAAGAAATGAGGTCTGTCCCATTTAAAGCCACAATAATCAAAGTAAACATGTTTCAGGGAGAAAGCGTTTCTGCACATCATGGAAAAGAAATAACTTAAACTTACTTTGAGTCAGTGTTTCCTTAATGGCTATAGCGCAGATGATACAGATGTGAATGGGCAGAAATATAGCGGGAGTGGATGGTGTTGGCTAGAAATCCACCAAGAGCGAGATTTCAATCAGTCCATCTCCAAGTGTCTCAAGCTTTTTGCTCGTTGCCCGGCCCCAGATCAAATCCATCGATCTTCCGAATCATCTCCATCCCGACTGCAGCTGGAGCTCATCCCAGCTAATGTTGGATGGTCGCAGAGTACACTCTGGGCTGGCTGGATTTTCAAACACAAATAATGTATTCAGAAACAAAAAGTTCCGAATCTGCTTCGCACAGACGTAAATGTGAAGATCTGTTTCACTGCAGCAGTCAGAGCGCAGCTTGAGTTCAATATTTGGTGTTTCTAACATTCAGTTCAGATTTAAATTCATATTATTTGGCTGAATCTCTGTTAAATGCTTTCATTTAAATAGGACTCGGCATGTGAAGCTCTTTGAGGAAACCCGCTGCAGGTGATGTATAGTACAGATACATGTTTGTACTACTCAGTTTGGAATATAAATACTGCCCGGTGTGACTAGTATGTGATCTAGTAGATATGTTAGATTATCCAAATATATTATCTATACATGTTAGTCTTTACAGATATGTATCCTCTTGCGTTCCCTACAGCGACTCGTAGCAGCATGAGCCACGTGCTCCAGAGGAGTTCAGCAACTGTTGAGGGCTTCGTTCGGTCTGCTGTGAAGACTAAAGAAGATCCAGTTAAGACTCATCTTCACCTCTACCTTATCGAGCGATTTGAGATTCGCTGTGAGAGAGGCAGACCTCAACCAGAAGCGGTTTTGGCCTCGGCGCGTTCAGATATGGACGCGGCGAGGCTGATATTTTCCCTCAGCGTATGCACTGGACAGCTCTCCGGCACAGCCAGTTCTTTTGGTTGCTTTATCCCGACGCTAATCAAGTCCAGAAAAGTACTTGAGTCCAGTTACAATACTAATTCATTCCAATTCTGATCATTTGATTTTTAGAGGCAAGGATAAACTGTTTAACCCAGTTTAAACACAAGTTGTTTTTTACGTTCCTCTTATTACACAAAACCCAACAGTAAAGATAACCTGTAAGTCTGAGAGAAGAGGAAAAAAAACACATTATATCCATGTGCGGATGTTATTTGACTGCATTAAACACAGGAATTAAAGTTATAAACCAACATGACTCATATTTAACAGCAAAATGACTTGTGATTAAATAAAAAGGATCATTTCTTGCATGAAGTCTGACTTCAATCGCATTCTTTGCATTTAAAAAAAAGGTTAAAAATCAGATGGATACTTCTTGTTTGTGGTGGTGTATAATCTGTGGTTTGACTCTGTTTGATACAAGTTCAACTTCTTTCATCCTTCCATCTTATTGCATTCCTCCTCCTCCTCCTCCTCCTCCTCCGTTTCCCTTGGCTTTGCTCTTGTTCTCCTCAGCATCCGGATCACGGCAAGTGCATTCGTCCTGATCGCAGTCCGCCCCAAACTGAATGACCTGTCGGTGAATACACACAACACACACTTTCAGCTCCCCCTGCTAATCAGCGTTTCAGTCTGTGGCGCCAGTCGAAACATATCTAGAGCATTAGTTTACGTTTCTTGTTTAAGGCTGATTGTTGGTGAAATGTGATTCTCTCATTGGCTCTTCCTTTTTTCTTTTTTTTTTCTTTTTTTTTCCAGCATTAATGAAATAAAAGCAGAGAAAATAAGCATGGAAATCGGTGAGTAAAAAGGAAATATTACATCAGTACTTTCAGAAGAGGCAGAGTCGCTGAGAACGCTTCCCAGAGGGGCTGTTATGTTTCAGCTGTAGCGAACGGTGCAATTTTGAATGGCAAAAACAGACAATAAAAAACCAAATTTGGTTGAACTGACCCAGCAGCATTGTATTTGTGCTGAAGGGCGAGCGCCCTGTAACGGCCCCCCGGAGGCCCATAAAGCGCATGTCAACTAGTTCAACGTGGCCGAGAAAACCATGAGGGCTTTGAGGGTTGGGGGTAGCGTTTTGAGCCGGGGGGGGGGGAGCTGTAAGGCCGCACCGCCGTGGAGGTGAACGGATGAACACATGTTAAGAATCAACAACAAGAGGCTGCCAGCTCTTGTCTAGGAAGCGAGCCATCACCACAGGTTGCAAAATAAACTCTGGTGCCCCGTGAAGAAGTCTGTTGCAAGAAATGTAAACATTCGCTCCTGGAGAGAAGGAGCGAGGGGGAGATCGGAGAGAAAGAAAGAAAGCGAGAGGGAGAATGGAGAGGCAGGGAAAGAAAACAGGTACGACGGCGAGCGGGACAGAGATAGACAGAGAGAGATAGATAGATAGATAGATAGATAGACTTTATTGTCTGTCCCAAGTGGTGACAGAAATTCTTCTTTGACAGGCTCCAACAATAAAAATATAAATTACAAAAACGCACTAAGACGCAAGCTCACAGGTAAACATCTAAAGAGGTGTTAAAAGAAACAGCAGCTGATGAAAATGAATATGTAATGCTCAGTGTCTTATTTTATTTTGTGGGAGGGAGGGAGGGGAGGGAGGGAGGCAGCGGCTCGGCGGCCTTCACTGCGTCTGGCGGGAGAGTTAACTTACAGAGCACTTTGCATTGTTAGTCACATTAAAACACCTGGGATGAAGGCGGGATTGATCCCGACTGTCTCCACGGCTGTGATTTTAGAGGTAGCTATCCCTCAAAATTATTATCAAGAGAGCAAAAAAAAAAAAAAAAAAAACAAGCATTGAGGTTGACATCAGGCAGCAAGATAATCCCCCCCTGGGAGCTGGAGGCAGGAGGCGAGTTTTCACTGAGGGAACTCTACAAGCTGCAGAAGGCCCAGCTCTGCTGAAAAACGCCAGCGGGCCCATTTAAGGAACTGGCGCGTCCATTAAATGTTTCCTTAACAGTTTTATCTTGATTCATTGATGGAGCCTCTGAGGAAGCCAACCAATACTCCATTTTTGATGCCTTTGAACAGACTTTGGAAGAACTGAAACGACTTGTTTTTACTTCTTTAACAGAAGCAAAAGCTAAAAACGTTTGGCCGTTCTTACACTTTTGAACATCCCACTGCTCGCTGCAACATGGATCAAATTCATGTGACAAAAATTCTCAAAGCGATAAATTCAACATTGCATGCGATCAAAAATCATTACTTCTTGTTCTCCATCTGTACTGTTTTTGGGGGATTTTTTTTTTTTTTTTTGTTCCACTTTTACTACTTTTGGCTCTTTGTCAGCCTGAAACACAGAGTTAACAAATCAAAGAATATTGTGTGTTTCCATAGATGGAGTGGCAGCTGAGTTCTCTTCTTCTGAAGCTTCTCTCCGTTGGCCAGTGACTAAATCCCACCTGAATCATTCCTCATGTAACCCTCCTCCCTTGTCATCGCAGCAGCTACCCCTGTAAATAAAGCCAATATACTGCCTGAACTCCATAAAAAAGAGACATCTGGTCCCGTTTGACTGATTCAGACAGTGATAGATTCGAATATTGATTCCAATATCTGATGTAGTTCAGACTCAGGTGACTTCTCTTGTAGAAGGCACTAGTTTTGTCTGTGTAGTTTGCAAAATAAGGTAAGAAAAATTTTAATAAATATGACAACAAAACATTCAGCACTCCTCATCGTGTTCTATTTTTATGATTTATAGGCACTAAAACGGTGGCAAATTGGCATGAAATATCCCAGTTTCTTTTCCTCGCATGGCAGCAAGGAAACTATGTGATGTTGGTCACGCTGTGTTAAAAAGCTGCAATTTCCTACACCTGCATAAGCCGAGGCACGTAAAGAGACCAAGGGTTCCGTAAGCAGCCCCACTAATCATCCGTTAACCCCTCCCCCCCCCCCCCTTCCCCCCGCCCCCGCCCCGCTGGAGCCGCGGCAGTCGTCAGGATGCCGACTCTCACGGCGGTTTAGTTCACTTCCACCAAACGACCTCCGCTCGCCGGGCTGCCGTTTTACAGTGGCCGAGCAGACCGCAGACCGTCAGACACCTCACTTATACCGCGCCCCCCCCCCACCACCGCCACCCCCCGTAAAAGAGCAGTTAGTGGCAGTCTGGCAGCTCATTTATTATGACGGCAGCTACACACTCGCTGAACTCCTTCGCCGTTTTGGGAAGGAGCTGCCAGTGAGTCATGGCGTGCCGCGGACACGGAGGAGACAGCGCGGCCTCCGCCAGCTCCAGGCCATAGGAATTAATAGGCAGGGCCCCCTGAATGAGTGTCATGAATATGTGGCTGTACAGTAGCCAAAAAGGGTATACTGTGAGACCGGGGTGTGCAACCCCCCGAACGCCCACATGGAAGAGAGGTTCTCATGAAAGCGTAGAAAAACAAGGGGGAAATAAAAAAGACGTGTTTATATAGAAGCAGTTGAGGGAATCAGTGGCCTGGTTTCCACTACTGGCTGATCTGGGATTTACTCATTATTATTCATACCATTCCTCTTAGCCACCCAATATATACAGCAATCATTTAGCGCAATTAGCGTAATGTGATACATTTGCATCTTGTAGCAAGCACGAACAAGCTGTCGCCAGGGAAAGTATGTCGGGATGGATAAACACGAAGAAATCCAACTTATTCCTCTTGACTGCTTAGGCGGCGTTTAGTTTTTTAAATCTATGTAAAATGAAGGCCAGGACAACACAAATATGACTCATAAGTGTATCTAGGAACACCAACAAAATTCACATCAGCTGTCGGGTATCGGAGCCGTTTCCGTTGTCTTGAATCCTGAATCGTCTGCTGTGCCGCAAAGTCCGTGAGGAAGTAACCACGCAGGGTGATGAAAATCTGCTTATTTACAATTGGAGTGGAAAAGGTTAGAAGGCCAGAGTCTCCGCTGTTGTTTTAAGTGCGTTTGAGGGCGACTAAATAGGTGCAGCCGTTGACAGGAGAGAGGGGGAGACGAGCGGGGATCTGTGTTTGTTTGCTTAATAGAAGTCTGCAGCGTGCCAAAGCAGACAGAGAACTACTGCGGTAAACAAAGAACCGAGTCCGAGCATAACAACACTCCCTAAGATGTGTAACTTATATTTATTAAGGAAGCATGAAGAAAACAAACGAGGTTGTATAAAACAGGTCTTTGTTATGTGCACACGTCGTTAAGAGTGTGTGTACCTTTCTGGTGGAGAGCGTGGACGGGCAGCAGTCTCCTCCGTCATACTGGCAGTAGGCTCGGTTATTGATGGTGTCACACCAGCCGTCCCCTCCAAAAGGCTAAACACGGGTCACAAACAACAAACAGTGTTATTGGTAAAGAAATAATCCTTTTCCCCCCCCAGATGATGACTTTACCTCACGCAGCTTGAAAGGTCGGGAAATAAAATGACTCAACGTCTTCCCAGAAGAGAGATTTTCAGTAAGTGGCGCACGTTGTCACACGATTAGGTTGTTTGGACGAAATGTCCATGAAACAAATCAAAATAAATATTCATGCAAAATAAACCACGTCCAGGCCAACTCCTATGTTCGGTAATACCAATGAAGCTTTTGTGTGGCAAGGCTGACACAGTTTACAGAAACGGGGGGGTGGGGGGGGCGAAGACGGCTTCTGGCCGCCGAACGAGCCGGTCTGTAGTTCAACACCGCTGCTGATGTAAAACCCTCTGACATATGTTTCAACATGGCGAGCGTCTTGCTGCTTCCTGTGAATTACGTGATACATGAGACGTCATTAGCTCAGCCTCGCTCGTCTTTCAGCTGCTCCCTCGACTTGTTGGACGGCAGTTAAAGAGTTTGCATGTTTATGTGCTCCGTTCAGTTTAGTTCAGACAAATGTACGGTATATATCCATTTACTTGTGGCAACCTTCATAAAACAAGCAGAGACCGATGCCAAAATGTTAAAGGGTTTTATTTAGTTCAGAAATGTGGACCAGGGACTTTAAAACAGATGCACAAAAATGTTCACAAAGCACAATCTGTGTTGCAAACTTTCATGTAGTTACTTCTTCTTTTTTTATTTTTTTTTTTTATGGCATTAGCAAGGAGGACACTTGACTTCTTGTCAGTTATCTAATCTTATCAGTGACGCAAAGATCAAGCTCTGATCTCTTTACGCAGATTTCCAAGGAGACTAGCACAGCAAACAGCGGAGACTTTTACGTCTGTAAACATTGTTATTACAGCACTTCTCATATACTGCCAGGGTTACGTTTTCTTTCTTCACATGATTAATGAATAAAAGATTCCTGCGTCTGTAATGTATCCACGACCTGACCTGTGCATGTCCACCAGATGGCCAGAACTTTGGAGTTTTTTCATGGTTTTCTCAGGAAAAACTTTCACCAAAGCTGGATTGGTTAATTAGCATGAAGGCATCATGTCCTTTCATTGAAAATTTGAGGGCACCGCTGTTTTTAATGGTTTCATCTTTCTCACAACACGGTTGCACAAAACACACGGTGCTCCACTGACCTAGATATGATAAAATTCATATCTCATGTACGGTATGCGTTCACTGCACTCAATCAATACACTAGAACAAACTCTTAATAGTGGCAAATATGCCTCTCTCGTCTTTTAGAACAACCAAATTACATGTGGATGTAATTCAACAAAATTACATCTCACTGATCTGAGATCTGTCTAATTTCTGCTTTTGGTACTTGAGTCGAACCTTTTGTTAAAAAAAAAAAAAAAAAAAAGGGTGAATAGACAGGCAAATGTCAATTGATGACTTTTTTTGTGTGCTCCACTTTACTTAGGAGACTTGTTTATGACAATTCCTCAAACTGTTTTTGTAATGCCTTGGCCAGCGTGGGAGTCCTCCCGGAGAAACTCTGGAGTGGCACGCAAATTTGTGGAATTTAAGTTACACAGAAACTGAAAGGCGTCATGATGAAAGCCTTTTTAATCTTTCCACTAAACCTTGAGGGCTTCCCCGAAATGCCAGCAATATGAAAATAAGTGCTGAGTGCCAAAGATACTTTTGGCTTTCTCCGGCGAGCTGATGGAGACTTTTCAAAGACTGAGATTTTTACCTAAGCGGCACAGGGGGAGAGAGCAGCTGCTGAGGAGATTTCTGCAGTTTTCTCTTCACTTCAAAGAAACTCCCTTCTTGACGAATCCCCTTGCTTTTCCCAACTAAATGGCCATGGCATAAATAAATCTATTTAATCGTTCTGTTTCTGAGTAAATACTTTACCAGCAATTGCACCAGATGCTTCATTCATATCACTGCTTGTATGTAAATCTTTGATTTGTCTTAATCTCCCAAGGTAGTCGGGCAGAATACGGGCTTGTTTAGCTTGAAGTCTCTCAAATCTGACCTTTATTCGAGCTTCAATCTGCATTATGATAACTTACCTTTACCGAAAATCCTGCCCATATGAAGTTAGCTCTGAGGCCAGAACTCATGTTGAGGTTAATTAGGTTTAACCTTCCCCTCCAGGCAGCATGCACCTTACTCTTTAAAGAAACGCACACATCCATGAAGAGTATTAAAGCAGCAAGAGTTGGCTGAACGCCCTCGTCCCTCATGGGTAATTAAAAGGTCAGCTGGTTTGTGTATTATCTTCACACAGCAACTCCCTTCATATGAAACGCGCACGGAAGCGGCAGCCAACTGCAGGCCTCGCTTACAAAAATATTCCATCTCTTAGCGTTTGGGTATTTCAGGAGGAACATGCACTGTCATCAGCACCTGCCAGAACAATAAACAATACAGATATGAATTTTAGAGAAAACTCTTCTGTCAAGAAGCAATATATTTATTTTACTTACTACCACACATCTGCATCATTCTTGCGATATTAGACATGTTATTAACTTAACCCCTGGGTCCAACATCTCAGTGTGAAGATAGAGTTTTGGACTTTTTTCACTTCAAAATGACTTCTTCTTTTTTTTCGCCCTCTGAGAAATGTGATGAACCGTTCAGGCAACTTGAAGGAAAGTATGTCCATGTAGTGATTTAGCAATATTACGGACTATTTTTACTTCTGATGGATTCTTGCGGCAGGATAACAAAACATGTCACCAAACTCAAACATCTTTTTTTTTTTTTCAAAATGTCAACGAGTTCACCAAACTCAAAACAACCCACGTAGTCACCAGATTTCAGTCAAAATGAGCACCTGTGGGATGCAGTGGACGAGGAGATTCACATTACGGAGATGCAGGGAACATTTTTTAGCAACTGTGAAGCTCCAGGACCAAGAGATTCAATATAGGCAAATCCATGCTTTTTTTTTTTTCCTCTTAAAATTGTCATGATATATTTTTTTCTTCTTTTGCGTTTGTGTTATTTGGAGGTTCTGACTCCCTCTCTGGTTTCAGGCTCCTTGATTTCCCCTCCTCGTGTCTGATTGTTGTTCCCCACCCTGATGTCTTTCACCTGTGCCTGAGTGTGTGATTGTCTTCACCTGCTGTTCTGGGTGTATATGTCATTCGTCTTGTGTGCGTTCTGGTTGTTCTGTGTTTCCACCTCTCCAGCGTCTCAGTCTGCGCTCTGTGTGTTTGGACTTTAAAGCGTCTCTTTGTTATCTGCTGTGATTTTGAGGCCTTTTGTTATTTTTGATCAGTTGGATTTTTGAGTTTTTGTGTTGGAATAAAAATGAGCTCCCGTTCCACCTACGTACAGCGGTGCCTGGCTTCACGAGTTCTCCTCTGAGCCAAACGAAACAAAGATGTTACATCATATCTGGACAGTAATGTGTGATAAGTGACGCAAACATGCACATCCGCTTTGATCCGTGAAGTAAAATTAGAAATGGTGCGCAACAATCTCAAAATGAAAGACATACATGACTGAAATGAAGTGATATCAAAAAACTGAATTGCTCAAGTGAAATGTAAATTCTTTGTTACATATTTGGCACATAGCCAAGCTTTTGTCATTAAATTAAAAGTTTTCATCCCGCCCCGATTCATGCATCACATCCATTAGTCCGCTCCTGTTCTTAGCCAAGCTGGGGGGTTGCTGTCTGATGGATCTGAATAGAGTAGAGCATAGAGCATTACTTTATTGATCCCAAACTGGGAAATTCTGTTGTTACAGCAGCCTCAGGAAAAATAAATAAATAAATAAATACAGGATTTACACAGGAAAAAAATTATATACTATACAATCTGCTGCATTGGTAAGGTAATACTAAAAGGAACTTTCTTCGGTTTGTGTAGGAATGTGAAAAAATGGACGATTTATTACAAACAGGAAGCAAATACATGCGAATGAACGGTACATTGCTCTTTTTATGTACTTTTGTATACTTTTACGTATTGAACCATTGTAGATATTGCACGGACAAACCTTAATCTTAAGAAAAGTTTAAACAGACGACATGTATACTCTTGTCACACTGTTTTCTGAACTAACAACCTTTTGTATTCCTTGTGTTTGTCTTTGAATAATCAATTGGCGAACGTGTTTCAGAATAAATTAGACTGAACTGTTTATCTAACAAGGGAAAACGTGTAGCTGCAAACTTGAGGTTTTTGCAACTCATTTCACAGCAGGTGTTCTGTTTGTTTACATCCAGCTTCACGCAGAGCTACCGTCGTATAAACACAACTATCCCTAACCTCAAGCTTTACTGCGTATTATTTTAATACTTTAATTGTGATTCGTTTCAGATCGGGAAGACGAAATGCAGCGTTTTGCGACGTGATGACGGAGATTTTGCATCGGACAAATGGTTTCAATATCCTCCGCTGCCTAAATGTCTCATATGAAGTGATGCATAAGTCAGTGCATTTAATGGCTTGCTGTTGTACTTCCTTATTGCATTCTTTGTTCTTACTGCCGCAGCAAACAATTTAACCAGGCAATGAACGCACGCCTATAAAGACAGCAGGCACTTTGTCAATGATGCAACCCTTTTCTCAGGCGAGAGATTTTACACGGTCCCGGTGTGGCAGCTGGACGTTGGCTGAGGAGATGGAGAAGCCTGAGAAGGTTTTAAGAAAGAATAGAAACGAAGGCACACCTTGGGAAAGAGAGAGTGAGAGAGAGAATTGGCATCTGGATGAGATCTGGCATAAAGCGTATGCAGCACATGTGGTCCGCTATAATTTACAGTGTTGTCATGGAGGAGTGGGTTATAAGCAACTGTTTTGCCTAGCAACATTCACGGGAAGGTGGAAAGGGAAAATGTAGCCCTGGCAGGTGGGGGGAATATTTTAATACCGTGAGACATCAACAGTTTATGTGTTCCATCGGTAGTTCCAGCCTTTTCTGAACCCTGCGGATGAAGCCAAATAAAAACTATCTGGGTTTATAATTTTGGATGATTTACTGTCACTGCTAAAATATTACTGAGCTGGAGTGGATACTAATTTGCAAATTAAACTAAATTTCTTCATAAGATGCAAACGACAGGACGCATGACATATTGACGCACACAACTGTTGCGCTTACAGTGGCCACTTGAGGCACTGTTGGGCGTGTCGGCGCAATGTCTTTTGATACCGGTAGCTTAAGTATAAGTTCTGTATTGTGTAAAAAAAAAAAAAAAAAATGACCAACCAGAGAACCAAAACACACAAAGGTAGAATATGGAAGTTGGTTCTCTGTTGAAACGACAAACATTCAGCACATTACATTCATAACACCAGATACTGTTTTTGTAATGAACCTCATAAACATTTGAGCGGCTTTACTCTTCCAAACACTTTTAAGGTCCACAAAACCTTTATATTGTGAAGCAGTTTCTTTAGGAAGTTGTTTGCACTTGTACCGCCCAGCAAGAAAACCCCGATTCAGCTCCATTTTCCTCTTATCAGTCTCACTAACAATGCCAAATTGCCTGTAAGTGAATGTCACTGTCTGTCCTTAGAGTTCACCTGGAAGGAGCAGAAGATGGATAGACTGATGAATAGTTAGTGACTAAAGACAACATGAAACCCACTGGGGGGAGAAAATCTGTCTGTAGGTCAACAACGGAGAGTAAAAGCACTTCAAGAGTTTGCACAGTAGCTCTCACAGTCAAAACGGAAAGTGAAGAAACCTGAAAAATAAAGTTGCCCGAAGCACGAATGTGAGCAGAGTTTACATGAAAACCCAGTTCCTGTGCAGACGATCCCTCGTGTTGCTCCATACTGCACATTGGTCACGCAGCATGAGGTACATATCTGGATTTGGCCTTCAAAATACAGTCGTAAAACAAAGTTGTAGCGAAGATTTTGGACCAAGGAGAGTCCTTCAGGTAGGTAGGTCGATTTATATTCTGTCCTTGTTCCGTTTCTTTGTACTGTACCTTGAACAAAAGCCTCATGCGGAAATGGTCGTTTATTAGCCGCATCTGTATTTTTGTATGGTATTAAATTCTGTACGACCTGTCTCAGTACAAAATGTACTGTCAGTTATTAAACATGTCCAGCTGTTTTGTTTTTTTTTTGCCTGTGAAAGCGGAATTTATTTCTTTGCGAATATATATAAATTCACCTGAAAATTGACTCCGCTGACTTGTCACTTAACACGGAGCTATCCCACTCCCTCCGTGAACCGGAGAGCGCTCCCAGCCACGAGAAGGTAGGCTGCTTTCAAATCGAGCAGAAAGATTTATGACCCTCGTGTCCACCTCAACAATTAATCTTAATCTAACATAAACCAGTGATTAATTTATTCTCTTTTATCAGATAATCCATTTGGCTTTGAAAACAAAACATCAATTGGCGATGCCAGGACGTCTGGGGGGAAAAAAAAAAAAAAGTATTTGGAAAGATTTGAAAAGGATTCTTGTCAAGTGTGAGAATATCAGTTTCTGCCTGTGATTTGTCAGCCTGAAATCTGAAGCACATTGCACACATGCTCTGGTATCTCGGGTAGTGATGACAACGGGGATCCAGCACGCTTTGGTTCATGCTTTGTGTTCCTGCAGAAGTCCGGCTGAGAGTAGATTTAATGTGGTTATGCCCAGAAATGCTGTAATTGTTTTAGGGGTTAAGTATTTCCTGCCTCAGTGTTAATAAAACATGAAAGCAGAACTATGATCTCTCACACTTTGACACTTTCATAGCACGAACAAGCCCTTATCAGACCTGTTATGCAAGAACAGATTTGCACAAATACCCACATCAAAGTGTGCTTGCAGACTCTACGGAAGCCCCTTCATGAAGGGCAAATTCAGTTATGTTGACCAAAGGCATGCACTTCTTAGAATTTATGTTTTTTTTCAGTTCACATTGCACTAAAACCATAAAATGTAACAAAAATCTGGCCCCCTCCCCTGCTGTGAAAAATCTTTGGCCAAATACAGTATCAGTTCTGACTAAAATAAATCACTCAATTCACAGTTTTAAAAGGCCTGGGTGAGACCGATATCTGGGAAAAACTGTATTTCCCTCCTGTGTTGGCCGTCTTGAGCAGATCAACACACTGGAGGATAGGAAAAAAAAAAAAAAAAAACTCCAAACGTGTGTGTTTGATGCAGGGCTACTTGGCTGTTTTCAGTCTTACCTCACATGACGGGATGCAGTGGATGTGCTGAGGGTCAGGGTACCACTTCATCATCCCGGAGCAGACGATGCTCTGAAAAACAAAAGCACAGGAGGACTCTGGTTAAGCAAAGAAGGCGCAGGAAATGGATAACCTCTGCGTTTGCCATAGAAAACAACATAATAGTCAGTCACAAAAACCTTTTCAGTGTAGTTTTTTTTGGGATTTTGGAGTCTGCAATGCTGAAATGAATAAGTGTCAGCGGGCTTTAGAAATGCAGTGAGTGAAGTCAGCGATTTCAGATAGACAAGGCTGAAGAAATACTCTGAAGTTAAGTTGTAAAAACTATGGCAGGAGCTAAGAGTCTCCTGAAATGCATGATCCTGGTCCTGATTTAGGGCCTGATGGTGATGTGGTAAATATATTAGTTTGGAAGATTTAAATTTTACCACCTTCTACATGTACTGTGGCTTCTGGCAGCAAAATGTCTGATGGCTGCTGATTCTGTAGGCTTTTTTTTTTTTTTTTTTCGAGACAACGTGCATAAATTAGCTGGTTTACCACTTTCTGTGGTTCTCATTGCGCTTGCCCATTTTTTTCTACTTCTAACCCTGAAACTGCAAGGAAGAAAAAACTTGCTGCCTAATTTGTCTCACCCACTATGATGAAGAGGATAATGGGTGTAATTCGAATCAGCTGTCAGTGGTCATTTTGTTTTGGCTGATCAGTATAACTAGCAGTGAGGAATCATGGCAAGACCTTTGCAGAACTGACTCTTTAGCAAACTGGGTATCATCCTTGATCCTGTGAGGATCCAATAATAAACTATGGAACTGAGATAATTATCTCAAAACAGCTGCGACTCCGAGGCCATCCTCCCCTCAGACTCTTATCCAGGTCTTCATCGCTGCTCTTCTTCACTCCAATAGAGTCCTTTTCAAACACAGAAGACTCGAGCAAAGTCTGGTATGTGCCGAGCTGAGCTGCCACCGAGCCAGGGCAGCATGTCGCCCAGCCCACCCACCCTCAACTGATTCATCGACTCCCGAGCTGAACGTTCGGTACGACCCACTCGACATCCCTCCCTCTTTATTAGCAAACGTGCTTCTGTGTTATTAAAATGAGATCAGGTCTGTATAATTACAACTCCTCAAGTATTTAAAGTGGTCTTTGTCACATGAAACCATGATGTTTTTGTGTTGTTGTTGTTGTGTTCTTGGTACTATTACTGGTGTGCTGTGCAGCTGGTGGCTTATGATTCCACATGCACTTTTTGTTTATCAGCCACAGGAGCTCAATACTGTAAAACAAATTACTGTGATGCATTATTCAGTTCTCACAGAAATGAGTAAAATTACGTGTTGTATTGATTCTCAGTGATATCTAAAGATATTCTTTTGTCTTCACTGCTACATTCTGTTTTTTGATGCATGTGTCCTATTAAAAAAGAACTTTTACAAACTTAACTAGCCACAAAAGTCTAAATTTTATGCTGAGATCTGGGCGAGGCCGTGGTGGTCTTCTGTCATTTATTTGACCCCAGGAATTTACAAAGGAGGCTAGTAGACAGCTGATTGACTAACAAATATTGACACAGAAAGTGGAGCTCCCCCTGTGAGTTCCCGTGCAGCCTGACCAGGCAACGGAGACCTGATTCTGAAGTATTTGAGATAACACAATGCCTCAAAATCACAAGGCAGTGTCAGAGATATGGCGCAAGTAACCAGACCTCCGTCCAACTATTCGACCTTGGCAAGGGCGGATTAACTGCCTGGCTGGCTGACTGACCACCCAAAAAGTAAGACGAAACTGGAGCCGCACTTGCAACAGCATTAACGTAGAAGCGATTCCTCAGATATGATATTGGGTAACATGACCCACCTTTGAAGCAAAACAACAGCGCTGTAACTCAGATCTGAGCGTCCAACAGGTTTTTTTCATCGTGACATGTATACACTGCGTGTGTGAGAGATGTGTGTAATTCCTGAAAGGCTTGACGTCAACTGAGAGCTCTCTCCTCGCTATCTACCTATGAGTTCCAGTAACGCTAGAAACACTTTAAAGATAACAAACAGGCGCTGATATACACATGAAGTGAATTTTGTTGTGTGATTATGCTGAGAATAAAAAATGTTGAAAGATATCTTTTGTGCCAATGACACAGTCAGACCTGATAAGAAACACATTTGGACGTAGGATGACGAATGCAAAAGGAAGAAAAAAAAAAGCGCTGGAGTTTGCCTGAGGATTTGTTCATGGGTATTCTCAGTTACGCAGAGAGCGTGGCCACCTTGAATCGCTTCTCCCGCAGGATTATAGTTTGAATTCAAACAATCTGTTATTTTACAATTCCTGACGGTGTGTTGGTCTTGAGTTGTAGAATTATAGCTTGAAAGGTGTTTTTCTTAAACACTCACCGTGGATCTGTGAACGATCAAGACGGAAGAACAGATCTCTTCTGTAAACTCTCAATGAACCCTCATCAAGGAAAACTCCTCTCTATCTGCTATTTGTACAATTCACTCTCTGAAGACATTACACATTTGACTTGAAATTATGTTGATCCCTGTTTTGATATTTAATGCCTTTTTTTTTTTTTTTGCAAACATGTCTGAAACATTACAAAATCAATGCTTTGTGTTGTAGATACTTAAATAAGCAGGCAAATCATATTAATATCTTTAAAAATCCTCACTGTAGCTCTAAATGTGAAATTCCAAACATTAGATATGTCTTGTAAACGGGACAAGTATTAGAATAATAGTAGCAGAGAATACAAATTACTTTACTATCATGATCAATATTCTATTTTTTGCACTCCTGTGTATGCCTCCCGGCAGACAGAGATCATGCAGTACAAAAAAAATGCTTTAACATTAAACAAGGCAGTTGAACAAAAGCGTCTTTTTATGGTCAGTTCCAATGGTGCATCATTTGTCCATGAAACAACTTAGCGTGAAATGGCAATCAAATCACAAAAGATAGATGACGATGATGAAGAACATATCCCAGGTGAAAGAGTTGATGATAAATCCTGCAGTAGACAAAGTAGCGAACACAGTGACATTTTTGCTGACATTTGCAAATATTCATGGCAGGAAAAACCGAGATAAATTAGCACATCCATTATTCCAAAATATTAATTTTCCCGGCAGTAAACTGAGCCCACCTAGCTTTTTGCTGGCTGATGGGTCAGTCTGGGGCTCTGTAGACGACTTTTCAGAACACCAGATGCTTGAATGCATTATTTATCCTGGTGGTTGTTTTTGTGAGAAAAAAAAAAAAGAAAAAGAAAAAAGTCAAGAGCCCTGTTTGTCAAAGGATCAGCTTTCATAGCATGTTCTAATGTCGCACGGCAGCAAGTGAGAAAAACAACTGTTTCATAACACAAATTACAGTAAAACCACAAATCCCTTGAACAATCCTAAATGCCAGTCGCTTTATCTACTTCTACACCTCACTCGTTCACATGTAATGGATATTAGACAGTTAAAACTTGTTTTAAAATCTAATAATGTTTCCCCTGCAACAAAGTCTGAATTCAAAAACACTTGGGATCAAACACACATGGAAATATTTCATTCTTTATACAGAGAAACTCAGTGTTTTAAGACCACAACTGAACTTTCGACAGTAACTTTTTAAGACAACCACAAATGGGAACAGCCTCTTAACATTTAAACGCACGACGGCATTAAAGCGGACACTTACAGATTTACAGTGTAGAAAAAAAAAAAAAACGTAGCACAACCCAATGTCTGTGAACTTCTGCAGTTACTATGCAGTCAGACAGCATGTGTATTTCTTTTGGCCTTGTTTCATACTATTTCCCAAACTGCATCCATTAGGTCATACTTGTAATTTGAAGTGATCTCTAAAGGAAGCTGTAATGTATCACTTCCAGTAAGTCAAAATGCAAAAAGCAAAATGCCAAACTCATGACAAAAAATGAATTCACTCTAATGCTCTCAAACTGGAAATCAAAGTCATGAATCACATTGTTTATGCACTAAAGCTGATATAGTTATTCAACATCTAAAGAGAGTTTTGCTAAACTAAAGTTCAAAATGTATGTGCACAGAAGTAAAATAATGGTCAATTTTAAAAGTGAAGAATTCAGATTATTCATTTATTTCATTTTGGTGTTCCTACTCTGCATAACTTCTTCAGGCATAACTAAAATCTTCCAGGTGAATGGCACCCAGCCATCTCTCGATCACAAAAACGTTAATCAGATTGACAGTAAAGTGATCACATAGAATAGAATAGAATAGAATAGAATAGAATAGAATAGAATAGAATAGAATAGAACAGACTTTATTAATCCCAGGGGGGAAATTCCTAACAGCATTACTCTACAAAAAAAAAAGTGTTCCAAGTTATTGAAGCCCAATAAAAACAGCATGTTGGATGAATAGAGCAGATAGTAACCCACAAACGCACCGGCAAGGAATAAAACGAAAGTCAGAAAATCATTTAAAGTTGGAAGTTTAAAGAAAACAAAAACAGCAAATGAAACAGCAGCAAACACAACAAGAAGCACGCGTCTTGACGTGCGCAGTGGTTTACGCAGATACAGATACCCATCAGTAAAAAGTCAAAGAAATGGAGTTGGAAAATACGTCACGGCTCTGAAAATGGTGAAACACAACGCAAAAAGTACATAAAACTGTTTTGATTTAACTTTTAACACAAGCAGCTTGTAAGCAAACCAAACCGTCTTGGTCAGCAGAAGTTTTCCCTTTGTAGAAGAGAAAAGGAGCCGCTCAGGATTTTCTCCTTCCCATGTTTGTGTATGTGTGGCAAGACAACTTGTGTAACTTGTAATAGAAAACAGAAACTTGGTTGGCTTCTGTTTGACTTTTCAATTTGTGGAGTTGAAATGTGTTCTTACTGCTGAGTTCTGTTTATGTATCAAAGTCAACTGAAGGGTTCGCTAAATACATTTCGGGTAAGTTTCAACACGCGTACGTAAAACATGAGTATCTCAATCATGTGTATCATTCGGGGGCGGAAAAAAAAAAAGAAAAACATGGTGTTTTTTGACTTATTTGGGAAATAAACAGATGTGACCTTAAATGAACTCTAATAGAAACATTGGAGAAAATTCAAACTTCTGAAATATGACTCGTCTCCTGAGGCGACTCACCTGGACTTTGGTGGGCAGCATCCAGTGCTTCAAAGAGTCGGCTGTGGTGCCATTGGGCAGAACCACCGGGTCGTGGAGATCCATGTCCAGGGCCACAATGCAGGCTGGGAAGCACACAGCACCTGCAGGAGAACGGAGGGGAGAGAGGGGGGGGCAAACACAAATTAAATCAATGTGCTTACCTCCAAAGCTAATTAGCATCTGTTGAATTTATTCATGTGAACACGGTGGGAAGAAAACAGACCACATTAGCGTCAGCTGTGGTCTGGTTCCAACACTCCACAACCACCAGTGTGTGATAGCGTTCTACTGTCTGTGAGGACGGAGTGTTACAGATGTTTTCACCGTCAAATTATGAGGTTGTATCTTTCAAAACAAGGCCCCCCATCATGCACAGGGTGTTTACACACAAACCTGCAGACTCTTGAGTCACAGTTTGACAGTTTTAGCTTGTTTATGTCAAACAAAACAGTTTTTATAATTCATCTTTCCTTGAAAATTAAGCCTATGTAAATTTGTAAAATGTAATCAAATAACTAATCATTTATAATGAATCGGTAATATTGACTGTCAAATTTCATTGGGAGGGAAAAACACTTTATACAGCGACAGGGATTACCAGTAGAAAATGGACAAAATGTGCAAAAACATAAGACCGTTTCTATGATGTATCAAGACTCCATGCCTGGCGGGAGCTTAACACTCACCAACGTCGACGCCTTGGTCACAGCTGTACTCCACCGAGTTGAGATTTGGAGGAGTCGAGCAGGAGCCCTGCAGGCTGGAGCACATGGTGAAATCTGCTGTCCATGCACCGTCTTTAGTGCAGCGAATTTGCTTCTAGAAAGAATCACATAAACATCTTGTTTATATGCTTGAGCTGTAACACAATAATGAATTTAAGCCCCCTTGATCCCACCTGAGTCGATCGTGCAGTGCATTATTTAGCTAGTTTGATGATTTAAATGTTATCTTTCTGCCTAAAAATGTTGTGTCGTCTCGTTTTTAGCATGCATGTGAAATATGGCCCCAATTAAAAAAAAAAAAAGACACAAAAGAATTTGAAGCATTACTGTCAAGGGATTTTTGTAAATAATTCTATATTGTTGAGCAGTTTTTGACCAGGATCTTATCCACACTGTGGAATCTGGAAGTCGGCTTTCTTATACATGGACAATGATGGCCATTGTTAAGTCCTGTCATGCTTCGTCTACCCTGCAGGAGGGGTACTGGGGTTTCATTAAAAAAAAAAAAAAAAAAAAAAAAAAAAAAGTGGTCTTAAAGTCTGGAGTATTGATGCATGACTGGAGCAACATGTTTTAACTGATTTTATTAGCAGCATCTCGCATAATGTTTGGTGTTGCCGGAGTGTCAAATATATGGAGCAGCCACAAAAAGTCCATTAAATATCAACTTTTTTTAGTAAAAGGTTTTTGTCTTGTCATTTTTCTGATGTGACACAACCGAGTTCACAAGCGGCTGCATGTTTCCCCTTAACTGAAGAGGTTAAAGATCGGTTTTCACTGCTTTTTGCAGATGTTTAGATCTTACATTTTCTGCAGGGTCTGGGCACTGCAGGGTGCACAGGGTGTCATAATACAGGCCGTTGGTGCAGGTGTACATGCCCTGAAATACATCAGGGAGGGCTGGACAGGATATCGGCTCACATCCACTTTCCTCCCACTGGCCTTCCTCCAGGCACTCCAACTTGAAGTACTTCCTAATGAGAAAAAGGGAAATACGTGCATGTCTAGGTGTTTTGAATCCACCTGAGATTTTCCAATGTTCAGGTCACATTTTTTTGTGCATCAAAACCTGTTTGTGTGTTGATTTAAAAACAGCAAGATGGCTGAATTGACATTCATTCATTCATCAAAAAATCTAAGATTAATCTTCAGAATTTTTTAATGAAAATTACAAAACTTAAGACAAATCCATACCCTTGCTCACCTTCTCGATTGTTAACCTTGTTTTATTTTTACGGTTTCAGTAACAGGAGGCATACGGGGCACAGAGGAATGCCCATTCTTCAGTAAAAAAGATCTCCTGTGTGGGGCATGTAGTGTGTAAATGCAACAGTATGTGTTACAATATATATTTATGTGGGTACATGTGTCAAAGGTAAGAATAAAAAGCGTGTTTAAAGCTCTTTAATAGCTGCTGCTGCTGTTTACTTTCACATGTTGGACTAATAAAGAATTGGGGGTTATTAAATTGTTTACACAAATGTTTGAGAAAGTGTAACTCATAAAGACATCCAGCTGTAAATCAATCATTAAATGAATACTTTTTCACCTGATTGGATAGAAATTTAATGTAAGGCAAATCTATCAAATGTATATATTTGCTTTAACTGCCCATGTGATGAAAAATGTCTGCCTGTTACATGAAGTTTGCGATTCGCTAGCACCAGACAGTAAAGTGAAGAAACCTGAAAAGCTTAACTGCAACTGAAATATGAAGCAACACATCTGAGACCGCCTAAAGAAGGAAAATATAAACTCAGTCCGTCTCTCCTTTAAGGAGACCCTCTCCTCATTACAAACATGGGAACTGTTTGCAGTAATGAGCAGCTACGCAGTCAGTACAACTGGCAAACTAAGAGCAAGACCCAATTAGCAGCAGTACATATTTTATTAGACCCTCATGCGATTCCGTTATAAAGCCCGAAAACTGTGATGTTGATGATGGGCAGAAAAATGCCTCCAGAAACTGTATCAGCTTTTTATATCATCCTGTGCCTTCTGGGGTTTGGGCATTGATGTGACGCATTGTTATACAGCAGCATGAAAATATCTTAAATCAAAGATCCTAATGCTATTGAGCAGTGCGTAATGGGACCCTTGTAAAATAAAGGAAAAGAAGGAATTTCCTCCATTACGCACGGAGGTATGCGTAATTAAACAGGGCAATTACTCAATGCAGGCCAGGATTCAAAGACATTGCACAACTCTTGTGTGCATAAAAAGAAATTGACTTAAAATAATATATATTTACTCACAATATAATATGTATACTAATAACACACTATTAGTGAATGTCCCATTAATCTGAAAGTGGTCCCACAACACGTACCTGGGTGTTTTCTTCTTGAGGCTTCCTAACACATAGAAGCCCGGGTTGCATTTGTAACGGCAGACAGAGCCGACATCGTGCCCGGAAGCCAGACAATCTGCCGTGAGCAGCTTGGCGTTGCATATGCTCGGAACCTCTGGACACTCGATCTTGCAGTAGGCCTCCGGGAAAGACCACAGTCCGTCCTCCAGACAAACCAGCCTGTCACTGTCACCTGAGAGAGAGAGAGAGAAAGAGAAAGAATGCACCTATGATATTCATCTAAATGTGTTCAAGTCAATAAGCAGGAAAAAAAAAAAAAAAGGTTTGGATCGAACAAGATCTGCAGGGGAAATCCTGGAAAGAAACAGCTGAAATACACGCTCTCCCTCTCAGATTGGCTGGCAAATGCAGGAAGCACACTCTGTAAGTACCTATTCTAAATCGCACACTTAAACACGAACGATTAGTTCTGGGTGTATTTGTGTCCCACCAAACATCCTGGTTTATTTCATGACACGTTCTGGTACACTTACGAGGTGAATCAGGCATTAAAATTGCCCAAAGCCAATATTTTTTTATGTCTATATGGCCTCACATGCACCATGAGTGTTGTTTAGTGTGCACCACTATAACACCCCCAACCTTTCACAATTTTATTGGCTCTATAAAATGTAATGAATCTTTAACATAGCATCACATTTTTATAAGGTATTTAAACATTGTGCTGGTGCTGTGATTATCGAAATCTATTGCAGCTGCACTGGTGTGCCCTAAACATATCCCAGTGAACTACAAGAGTGTGTGTTTTCATTGCTGGTGGCTTTCAAACAATATTTCACAGAAACAAAAACCACAAAAAGAATTGTTATGGAATTATCTGTACTTAGATCTGGAAGACATGGGTCAACTCGCTGGATCACAACATCTGAATGAGGCTCTCAGAGGAAAAAACACAAACGTGTGGGCATCAAAATCATTCCCTTTAATCACTTCAAGGAGCTTAGATCCCATGGTGCAGCTTATTTTTAATGTGAGTGATTGTGCCTGCAAAAGGCACTATTGCTTCTAAATGTATATAAGGTAAATAATCTCTTCAAAAAAAAACTATATAATTGAACTCTCTGCATTTGTATGAATATTAAATTGACAAAACTACAAGATATACATGTTTGTAATGGGGTTCAAAGGTCAAGAATTAATATTTTGGATTTTTTTTTTCAATCTGGATCAAATCAAAATAAGAAAATTAGTTGTCACTGTCTTTTCTCTTTTTTTCAGACTACTTTGCTTTTAATAAACACCGTTAATGGCAAAAAGCAAAAATATGATTATGTGAATATACTTGTCATTTATTTGGTGTAAACACCATGCTGCAATAGATATTAAATAGCATTTACAATGCTTTATTTTATTTTTTTTACTGATATTACAGAATTGGAGCAGGAGATGTGACAGTCTTATTTTAACATTTTAAAAAATACAGTTAAATGCTGCCAAAAAATGCCTTTATTTAGTCAGATGTTTCCTGTCAAAGGGACATGGAGACACACCTCTCGCCAACAGTGGTGGTTTCAACAGACAATGGGGGATGTAATATAAATAATACTGGGTTTTTGTTTGTTTTATTTTATTTTTCTATTCTGCATGTAAATCAACTGCTAAAAGTTAGATGTTTTGTGTCATTGTAAAGATTAAGAGGGAATTATCAAACGTGCGCTATAAGGCTCGGTATTCAGTACTGCTGTCTCGGAAAAGACAGCAGAAGCTGTGCGTGCTTGAACCGGTGGGCTTTATTCTCAATCGGCACAAGCGGTCACATGAACCCACAAGAACTCTTGAGTTTATCCTCCTGCCCTCAAATTTCGTGCCGACTCTACAAGTCTGCTTTGAGTTTATTCCTCGGGAAACTGAAAGCTTTTCATTAATCCAGGCAGGACTGTCATTCAGGCTTGATTGAGCTGTGTCGAGGCTTTGTTGGGTCTGGCACAAGCAAATGGACATCGTCAGAACAGCAGGAAGAAGATCAACTCTGGAATCAAAAATTGAACCCATTTAATTACTTTGATGCTTCTTCAAATAGATTCTAAAAGATAGAGCCGGTGGGCTGATCCTGAGAGAGCAAGCTCTATGGGAATCTAAAATTTAAAAGTATTCATTGGTTACGTGTTAGAAACTCGGCAAACGTATTGAGAATCAGCAGAGCGGAGGACTGTTCAGAAGATGAAGCCAGATCCTGGGGAAAGCGCAGTCTCAGTCTATTGAGCCTGTTGAAAGGCAGACTGATGCTGGTTGTACAACTTGTTCTAGAGAAGAATCTGAAGGGAATTAACTTTACAAACAACTTATGAAGAAAAAAAAAATATTATTCCATTTGGAATTATGAAAAAAGTGATCAAGCCCAGAAAAGGTGCCAAATTCAATCTAAAGTTTCTAATGACTTAAAGGATCTAATTTGTTCTGACTCGTGACGTCTGCCTGTCAGTAACATGAACGATCAAAAGAACTTCAAGTTGGTTTCTTTTTTCTTTTCTTACTTTTGAGGAAACAAATAAGACAAAATACCTTGCAATATTGCCGGTGATCCACAGGTGAAGGAACACTGTTTGCCAAAGGTGGTTCCCCAAGGGCAGCTGAATATAGCATGGAAGACGTGCGACTGGTCAGGAGGGCCGCAGTCTACTGGCTGACAGCTGACTGCTCGATCCCACGAACCGTGGAAACACTCCAACTCTGCCTTTCTCTATCATGACAAAAGATTGAGGGGGAAAAAGGACAGGAGCAATAAAAATAATCAGTTATTTTCACTTGTCAAAGAGAAATTAAGAACTGAAGGAATAAGATCTGATTCACCTGGTGAGGTTGAGTCGGCCTGCCGTTGAGGACAGAGACACTAAAACCGCGGTGGCAGTGGACGGAGCAGCGAGACGCCTCCCCTCCTCCCGTGCACCTACAGAGACACGCTGATATACCCATGCTCCTTCTACACGTCGTGTCACCTCATCCATTGTTCAGGAGTTGAGCTGGAAGGTCCTACCTGACGGAGGCGTGCTCTAACTGAGGAGGGCTGCAGCCGTCCATCTGGCACGGCTGCCGTAAACAGCTACAGCCGCAGCGGAGGGGAGGAAAGACGGAGAAGAGCAGGGATGAGAGACAGAGTGAGACTCGATTCTTCATGGCTTGATGACTTTGAATTCGATAAACTCGATGAATCATGACCCGGTTTTTGACTTCTGCATTTACTTTCGAGACAGAATAAGTAATGCTGGACCTTTTTTTTTTGGACTCCCTGATTGTAGGCTCCCTACTCTTTTGGCTCGTTGTTGTTATTGTGGGTAATATGGATGCAATATTTTTACAAAAGAGACAGAAGATGGTTTGGCAGCTTTGATTTGAGTCATTAAACTGTCTGTGTTGATCTAAGAAGGTTATGTGAAACGCTAAATCATTGAAAGAGGAAAAAAGCATTAAAACACTTTCAGGAGAAGATATAAAAAGCAATGTTTTTTTGGTGTGTGTGTGTGTGTGTGTGTGTGTGTGTTAGGTAGGTAGTTGTGGGAGAGCCCACCCTCTGATGCGCACCCAGTCAGGGCGAAGGTGCTGAAGTGGCAGGAGGTCCTCAGGGCCACCCCGCTCACTGCCACGGAGGGCGACGAGAAGAGGAGGATGACCGAGGACGTCAGGAAGAAGGGCTGAGAGAGGTCATGGGTCACATTCACCACCAGTGGGTTTCGATGGCATGAGAGGTCATGTGTGCCTGGGGAAGTAGGGTTTTCAGATATACGTACTCAAGTTTTTTTTTTTCTTTTCTTTTATGCTTTCGTTGGACTGAGTGAGATATTGATCAGCACCTAGAGAGTGGTTCTTGCCAGCAGTGTCAGAGAGGAAGATGGTGACGGTCCTTCGACACTGCTCCGCAGAGTACGATCCATCTGAGGCCAAATACACCATCACAGAGGCGGCAACTCCAGAATGAACAAATCCCAACTGTTTCAAAGGTAACGGTTTAAAAAAGACATAGAAGATGTGTTGCAGGTAATGACACTAGTTATTGAAACATACAGCATTTACTGTCAGCTGTGCAGAGTCAGCCACAGATACCGTGGCTTCATGCTCCTTGATCTGCTTCACATTTTGTCACATTCCAGCCACAAATGAAAATGACACATGGATTTCAAGATTTTCAACAAATAAAGGAAACAAAAGTATGGCATGCAAAACTTTTCATTCTCCTTTGTTTTGCTGTCTCTAAATAAAGTCCAGCGTGACCAAGTGCCCTAAAACAATCATCTAATAATTAGCAATAGAGTTGACTTGCAGTCTAATCTCAGTCTGAATCCAGCTGTTCTGTGCAGGCCTCAGACGTTCATCACATCTGTGAACAAGCAGGCTCAAGAAGCCTGAGGAACACACCGGACAGGTCTGGGAGAAAGTCTGGAAGTCCAACTAAACTGCCGGGCAAGGAGATCATGAAAGCCAATTCTGTTTGCAGTTTGCCACAAGCTGCAATCACTGCCTTTAGATGTGCAAAGCTGGTAGAGACAGACCCTGTGATTCCAGCTAAAGGTGGCTCCACAAGGTTTTGAGGAGTATGAATACTTTTGCATGCTATAATTTTTTGGGTTTTTTTTTTTTTTTTTTGTAAAAAAATAAATAAATTGAAAGCAATGTATCGTTTCCCTTCCACCTCATTACTTGTTTACTCCGTCCTTCACTGGTGAAAAGACATCACAGCTCCTTGTGAAGAATACTTTGAGATGAAAAGTGACCGATTGACATGGCTTTGTGTCTTTCAAAATTATAGAAAACCACCACTTCTGTTGAACCAAAGAAGAACTAGTCCTGGCACCAATCCTGCACCAGCAATGAGCTCCTTTCTGCCTGAAAATGGAATTTAGTTGCAGATTTCTTGTTCCTGTTTCATGCTGGCTCATTTGGGTCTCCACTTTCAGTCAGTTTATTGTGTAGTTTCACAGCAGACTGCGGGTATGTCGTCCTCAAAGGACAAACTTTCAGAGTATCACTTTAAAGAAATGCTGAAAGCCTTGTAGACATGAGAAAAGCTTAAAAATGAAGACACTGGTAGAGATGGATATGATAGGATGGCTGAGGAATGCTTTTCAGAAAGACCCAGACTGCATATTTAAGAAGAGAGAGGCCTTTCAGCAGCAGAAAGAACACTTCAAGGAAAAAGGCAGGTCACATAGAGAAGCTAGAAGATATAGGCGTCATAATGAAGGCTTTTAAGACACTGAAAGACTCTTTAGAGAGGAAGCGGCCTTCCAGAGAGGTTGCAGAGATGCGTCTGATAAAGAGACTGTCCATTAAAGAAGCAGGGGATGGAAAGATGAGTCATTCAAAAACCAAGTGGAAATGATGAGACCGAAAGAAAAAGAAAAAAAAGAGCACGTGTAAGACAGGAAAGAGGCAAACTCATGAATGCAAAGGACTGTATAATCCAACGAGTGACAGACAAGGCTATGAAGCTATCAGTCAAATCAACAGCTAGCCTACGCTCAGTCTGGAGTTGATTGTGGGAGCCATGCTGTGGAAAGATTAAACAATCAAAAAAAATACAAAATATGAGAAGCAGACACAGGTCTGAAGGAGAAAACCAGGTCCAAATACAGTTCTCTGCACAAATGAGGTTATTTATGTGAAGCACTGTTGGTAAGAGAACACTGGAGCGGTGAAGATAAACAGCGGAAATGAACCATTTTAAACTTAAGATGTATCAGGAGCTCTCTCGATATTATTCGTGCATTAATGAGCAAATATCACTTTCAAATGGGTCTTTTCAATGATATGTAATCTTTGTGAGTCATCTTTGAAAAATCAGGAACACTAATTGTTGCTCTGCATAACAATTTCTATTTTGGTTTGAGAAACAAATATCCCTTCAGATGTCAGTGTTTTCACAACTTGTGAACCCTTAAGTATGCAAATGAGGGGTAATTATTTAACACTTGATCCTCTGCTATAAATACCCTGGCAAAGGTCATTATTGAGTGAGTTCATTGATTAGTATCCCTTACGTTGAAAGAATAAAATGTAAATAAAGAGTGAGAAGGGAGGGGAGCAGACATCATTTTGTAATCATCCACAGATCATTAGAAGTCCAAGTTCAGAAGTGACCTGGAAAATAAGTAATTATAGATACCAATGCATTGTGTGAATCATGCATTTGCTAGAAAGTCAGGAATGTGTGCGTGTGGAGTTTTGAGCCAGCCGTCTGTTTGAGAGACCCTTCAGCTCCATTTAAAGAAGTATTGGAGAGAGCTGGAAGCTGTTAAAGACCGAGTAGCCACCCACAGTCATTCAGCAAAGGAAAAAGAAAGGGGGGGGGTGTGCTTACACACAAACACATGCACACATACCTTGAGCCAAAATGAATGTTCCAGGTCATTGTTTGCGTCAGGTTGGGCCGTGCACGGAAACCAGGCGTCAGTGGGCAACGTCTCGCTCGCCTCCAGGTGCTGATAGCTGCAGAGCTTCACACAGGAGAAGGCAAGTGTAACTGATGATAGAAAGTTATTACATATCCCTGCATGGTAGGAATGGTTCAGATATAAAGCACAGATACATTTCCTTTGGTGCCATTAATATAGATAGAATAATCAAGTTTTGCTTTGAATTTTTTTTCCAGTACTGAAATATAATTAGCATTTTCAAACAGTTACTCGTCAATTTAATGAGTCACTGGAATTAAACTGTAACCAGTTATTTGGAAAAGTGACTTTCATTTGTTGCATTACCCAAAAATACACTCAAGACTTTTTTTTTTTAAATTTATGAATTGCTGTTGATTATAATTATCATTTTTTAAAGTGGGCTATCAGCACTGTGATGGCCAGTCTTATTATTATTATTTGAATGTTATTGATTCTTAAATACAACACAATTTATGCGTAGCCCAGTGTAAAATATTAATAAATATCCAAATATAATATAATATAATATAATATAATATAATATAATATAATATAATATAATATAATATAAATAAATAAATAGGAGAAAGACAAGATTAAAACAATGATGTCACTGTGTATTTTCAGTTTATTTACAATGTGTTTGAACATACAAGAGAATGGTTACTGTTTAAATGTATTTATTTTGTCAAAGGAATGTTATTTTTTAATTTTTTTCCTGCAGAGTTGTGTGTGCAGCTCCAGGCTGATTGCTGCAGGTGTGACTGGAGCTCTGATTTTTGCACCTGACTGGGGTGTGTGTGTGTGCGTGTGTCTGTGTGTGGTGTGTGATGTGTGTGTGTGAGGGGAGAACAGGCCTCCCAGGAAGCTCAGAGGTCCTCTGACGATGCTGGATAACTGGATCCACCTGTAGGACTTCAGCCTCCACCTGCATCCTCCTCTCCACCCATCAGCTTGGATGAGTACTCCACTGCACCACACCCTTTAAAACAAACTGCCTAGACTACTGCAACTCCTTGGAGATCAAGTGAAGTTTTTTTGTTTGTTTCTTTTACTATCCTGAAGTGAACAGGCCTGCAGCCAAGTAATTTAAGTTAAACAATTTCATTCTGCTGGCTTAGTATAAAGGTTGAAACCATGATGTGAAGGTGAATGTTTTTTGTTGTTTTACATATATTTTATTTTTATTAAAGTAGGAACACACGGGACAGGTGTGTCCCCTTTAGAGCTCTTTAAATATATGCCTAGAACTGATAATATATTAAGTAATTCTGAGTTTTCTTATCACCTTAAAAGGACTCGCGACTCTTCTCCACACGGTCAGTGAGTTACTTATGAAGTGATGACAGTGAAAAAACATAGCTATTCAAATGTTTTAATGTACAGCGTAAGTAAAAAGTGGCGGGCTCGCAGAAATGTCAGTAATTATAACTTTGTATGTAAGTTATACCTTAATCTGTCAGTTACTATTTCCTCTGTTTTAAAGTTTAAAGTATTTAAGGACAATGCGTGTTTAGCTCTCTGTTCTAAGCTTTTTATTGAATGAAAATTTTATTTGTACTTCTTGTTCAATTGGGAGGAGCTGAAAATGACAAAGTAAAGCATCTGAGAAGCTGTATCGATGTGTGCGCGCTCATAAACTGGAGACATAATTTGGCTTTTCGGTAATGATGGGCCTGGAATGAAAGGTGTCAGAGTTGGAAAGTGATTGAAGAGAAGGAGCAGAGGTGTGTTCAAAGATGCAGTTCGGTCATAGAAAGTTCTGCCAAAATATCCAGCACAGACATGCAGAAAGGCTCCTTCTCTTATTTTTTTATTCCCCTAGTTGCTATAGCTCTTCTTTTGGTTATTCAACTCAACCAAACACAAAATGACTCACTACTAATTAGCATTTCTGCTCTGTCTGGGGTTACTCAGGCTTCAAAAATATTGTCATACTTCGACGATAAGAAAACAATTTACTGGAAACTTTCATTCACGCCAGTTCATCACAGACCTAACACAAGAAGACAGCCAATCACAACTCAGGGCTGTTATGCAAACAAGTCTATCTCTGGCTTGTGGGAGGCAGCTGGAGTGAGAACATGCAAACGCCGCACAGAAAGCTCATTCCACAAATGTTACGATTGTTCTTCCTGCAGCGCTGAAACCAAACTGTCTGGCATCTCTGCAGTCAAGGATCTTTTTGCTTCATTTAATATGACACGTGTCGTATTCACTTTTAAGCAAATTTGCTGCAGCAGTTCTACCATAGTTTTTGATAATTTGTCCAAAATAGTCCAAAGTTTCCAGAAACTGATGGCCAGAAGGCCGGTTGATGTCTGATGTCTCCGGTTGTCAACATTCGCGATGGTTGAAAAATTAAAAGTGCAGACACTTTTATGGGCCTCCTGTCAGGTTCTGGATATTGTTTTTATTGAGTATTTATACAGAGAATTTATGTTGACGAAAATAGCGCGGTGATGAAATGTGTTTAGAAAGGCAGCCAGCTGAGCGGAGGATTTACACTGTGGCCTCCTCGGCGCGTTTATTGTCATCTGGAAGCCCTTTATGTGCCCCGTGGTTCACGCGTCATACCTTGGTGAGCGAAGGCTCCCCGGTGACGGCGCGGGCGGGGCAGCGGTTGGGGTCCTGGTGGGAAGCCGTGGCGGCGGATGCCCACTGGTCTGTGTAGCCCAGAGGTGTGAAGTAACCGCAGTCCTGAACGCTGGAGCCTCGCTCGAACTCCTCACACACGCCGTCTCCGTCAAAAACATAACACTGACTGGGTTCGCCTTGGGAGATGGAGGGAAAAGAATGAGAGAGGAGGATTTATGAAAGAATATAAAGCCTGGTTTCTTAATCTGGCAGGGCAAACGCTCATCCCCCACTGTTAGACTCTCATCCAAATCTGTTTGTCAGTGAACCAATTCAGAGCAAATCCATTCTGTATTTTCATTGGCCACTTTTAATGTCAGCCACGTCAGCTCGACTATATCTGACCCCTTGTGCTATCAACTGACTCTGAGCTATGCAAAGAAAGAGGAACTTTAACTTTGATTACTGGATTTTAATAATAATAATGTGATATCAATAATAAATATGTGAACTGGCCAGTGAGTTTGATCCCTGTGGTAAAAAGGTGGTCTTTGTTTATCTTTGTATCACCAAATCACAGCAGTAATGTCATGTGCTACAAAGGGTTGTGAAAACCAGTGAGGATAACTTGTTTAAAGTCCAGTAGAAAACAGCTCCTTATTCATTATTGACATTTCATACATTTTAAATTAATTTTTATCAACTCTAAATTAATAACCACCAGCAAAATAAACTCCTCATGGAGGTTCAAGGAAGCAGAATCTCGAGCAGGCAGTTAAAGTCCCGGTGAAGAAAATTCTGGTCTTCTGTAAAGTTTACTCTGCAGAGTTTTAGCTCAGACACGCCCCCACAGTGTGAGAGCTGAGGGGGTGGCTCACATTCTCATCAGTTTAAAGCACATCTCGCCTTTTTTTTCTAATCATTCAAACTTGACAGTGTGGTTACTTAAACATAAATCTGTGGTGTGAAAAAGTCAAAACCGATATTAATTTCGGCTTTACACATACTTTAATCTTTTACTCTTGAACAATGAACAAATATATCCCATGGCCTTTTTTTATGAACTCAAAGAGTTAAGAAATAATATATTAAGTATAAAACGCCATGCCAAAACTTTTTTCCAACATTCATAAGGTGTCTTTAAGTTCACTGAAAGCAGATTGTTTTCTTGCCTTCATCACTGATGATACCAGCACAATAAAATATCATTCTGACGGCTTTGCTATGAATTCTGCCATGATCTTCAGTTTTGATGGAATTAATCAGAGTTTGTAATATGACTATCTGGTTATTTTACATGTTTTAGTTACTTATACTTGTCATATTCAGCAGGACTGCTTCGTATCAGAATCAGTTTCTACTGTTTTTGGTCTCTCCTCACAGACTGTACATGAGGGGCAGCGCATGGGAAACACTCAAGAAGCTATAATCTAAAAAAAAACAAACACTATCACATAAACGCCACTCCTCAACTTTACTTTTCTTACACCAGAATTCTGCAGTAGTGCGATCAGGTTAGACTGTAAAGTGGATTTTGTTAAAAAACAAAACTACACTGAAATGTGACTGTGATCATGCTGCATTTGCCTAAAAGCAGAAGGAAATTGCCCCTTGGCCAGCGATACTGAAGTATTTTGGAGAAAAAGTGTGCTTGGGTTTCAGACGTTACTACATATTTAATTGAATGTAGGCTATTATGCTTCCTGTAGCATAGCTGACGATGACAAAATAAACACATGTGCAATAGAGGAAGGGTGTTGATGTAATGCGCTTCGGCGGTGTATCATAAAAAAGAGTGGGAACCATGAGCCGGACAACAGTTTCTAATGCGGCAGTTATTTGTGAAAAGGCGGCAAACATCAGACACTTCAGACGTTTGGCCTCGTTAACATCTGGACAGCTGCAGAAGTTAGACAGACAACCTGCGCCGCACAACTGGCTTCGATTAGTCAACGGAAACATGTTTCTGATAAAAAAAACAAAAAAACAAAAGCAAATAAGACCAAAACAATTCAACGCCATATTTTCTTTTTGAGTTCATTTGGCACTAAGTTAACTCAGCAAACACTCCGCCTCTGCTTTGACAGCACCTGTGAAAATGATTCAATCATTTTAATTCCAAAGCTTGCATTTACAACAAAACAACTAATTTATCACCTCCTTTAAACTATTAAGACCGTCTGTTTTTTTATTCGAGGCATGCACATCGTCTAATTTATACCTTGATTAAAGTTATAAATCAGCAGGATTTATTATTAAAAACTGACCCGAGCAGCACCGTAATGATCACAAATGTCTTGTCTGCCGTTTGTGTGAGAAGGCCATAAAAGCAGTTGGTGTGGTAAAACTGCAGGGCTGGAAAGGCGAGGAGAGCTGGCACGCTCGGAGTTATTTGGGTCGAGTAAATGTAGAAGGAAAACCCAAACAAATATTCCATCTATGACTAAGAAGTACAACTGAATAATGGGTTTAAAGTGTTGCAATTTGTAAAAAAAAAAAAAAAAAAAAAATCTTGTTTTTGCCAAATTGTTTTCCTTCCTAGTCATGATGTCTCTTATTGTAAAATAAGAGATGTAATAGCGTCAGTCACGGCATGGCAGGCCGTTGTGGGAGACAAGGGGAGGACTGGTCTGTCTGACAAATAAATTGACTGGATGATGGAAATTTTAGCCTGTAACAAGCTCTCATAACACAAACCCTTACACCACACATGAATAACGACCATACGGCTGCCAGTGGAAACAGTCCACGGCATGAGAAAGAAGAAAAAAAAAAAAAAAAATCAGCCTATCAAGCTGTCTCGTCTCAATTGACCATTCGCACCTTTTCAGTGATATTAAGAAATATTTATGAGCAACCACAAAGGATAACATTATTTAACTGATTCAACTTAGCAGCTCCAGTATTTGGAGATCTTTGTGTTTTGCAACGGCTGTGTTTCAGGTCTTTAAAAAGCAACACCGAAAACCACAATAGAGCTGATGTCTACACTTGTCTGCCTCCAAGTCTTTCAATGAGAAACACTTGGAGGTTCAAGGGTAATTTAGAAAGATGTCTCATCTCACTAATTTTCATGAATGTTAGGCTTATATAGAGTAAGATGCATGGATAATTCTGTCTGATCTCTGGGGAACAGTCACGCCTTCTTCGCAGTGTGGGATACTTCTGTTGCACAGGAAAAATTATAACAGCTTACTGTTTTGGGTGACCAACAAATATTTGGTTAAAAATCCTCTAATAGGGTGCCTCAATTTTAAGAATGTTGGGGAACATCATGTAATAGCTGAAATGATTTTTCTTGACATAAAGGCAAACTTTGGCTTTTATCTGGCTCAAGTCTTTCGATGAGGAAGATCAACCTCTGCGTTATTTCAAGAGAAGATTCACACTTTACTGATGTTATGAAAATGTGTGAAACCACTGACAAGTTTGGTACTACAGAAAATGTGGGATACATTTAAATAGGAACACCATGTAATAGACGCATTTATTTCAAACTCACTGAGAGTAATTTCTGCTGTTATGTGGCTCAATTTCCTGACGGTGAAACAGAGACACAGTTATTTTAGACTTGCGACAACAAAACACTGCATTGGTCGAATAAATTGCTATTATCATTACCTCATCTCAAGTGATCAGTGACACGTTTTTATTAATGTTATGGAACATTCATAAACCACAAAGCTTTGAGTTTTTCTCTCGAGTTGGGGGTGAGAGGTAGTTTGAAGTCAAGTTAAGAATCACAACTGATTTATTTTATCAATCACGCTAATTTCCAGTACTTCAAATAGAAACCGAGACAGAGACTGATTGCTTCTGTTATTGAGGCTAAGTTCTGCTCTTATCTGGATCAAGTAGAAGACATGGAGACATGAAGACATGGGGATGGTTGAGGCTCGATAAGCCTGCAGTGTTCATGCGTGTATTCGAACAGCAACCAAAATGTGAGTGTTGTGTGTCAGTGAGTGCATTTCAACTACAAAATATAATGAAATCACGCGCGAGCTTCATGTTCTCTTTGTCCCGTGACCAGCTTTGCTTATTCATGTTGAATTTTTTTCAGTGTGTTTACCTACTATCAAGGTCAAGAAACACATGTTGACAAAAGGCCTTCTGCTTACAATGAAGTGGTTTGGGTGAACTCCCTTCCCCGATGTGCCGTGCGGCTTCTGTTGTGGCTTGTCTGCATGCTTCAGACTGGGCGAGGGTGCAGAGACAAAGTATTGTTGTCCTGTGGTGGAATCACAAACTACGGGGGCACCGTCTGTGGCTTCTCTGTTTGTCTTTTTTCATGTTATGCTGCATGTTTTTGGTGGGGTTTTTTTTACGGCTTTCTTACCACCAGTCCCAGGGTCAACTGAGCAACATTTCTGCCTCATTTCAAGAGTGAGAGTCATAGAGCCAAAATTATAAACAAATGAGCCTAAACAGGTGAATCATCTTTATTAACTCCATCTTCAACACACATTATTTGAGTTTCTGGCAGCCATATGACTCACTGAGCCACAAATTAACTGTTTCTTCATGCTTCTCATGTTACTCTAAATCTCCGGTTGTTTATTCAAAGAACAAATTGTGCAAACTTGTGTAATCCACACCAAAGTTTAACTTACATCAAACCCTGATCACAGTTGCTCTTTGCTATTTCCATTTCCTTGCTGGATACAGAAGGAAAACAGTGTCAATAAAGAACAAGAAATGACGAAACTACTTTGTATGTTTTGACTCTCAACTATGAGATGGCCTTCAGTGACTCAACGATGGAGGTCACTGTATGAGAAATATCAGAAGCTTTGGGATCTTGGACTGAGGAGAGCTGTCCAACTTTGAGATCCAGATGTGAGCTGATGATAGCGGAAAGAGAAAATTTATTTCTGATTTTATAAATTCTATTACAAATAAAATGGCACCAATGTCCAAAACCAAAACATGATCAGTAGAAAATACATAAGTAACATCAAATAAATGTCAACATCAATATAAATAATCAATATTTCTTAGCTGATATCACATCGGTAAACCTTAATAAAAATAGAAAAAAAAAATGAAAACAACTTGGCATATGTTTTGAGATTGAATCATGTGTTTTTTGTTTTGTTTTGATTTTTTTTTTGTTTGCCAGCCTAATGTCAAAGTGCTTTTCTAAAAAAAACATTTGTGATTCAGCAAACCAAAAACATACTTTTTTTTTCTGCCCTTCATTTCATCTGTTTGCTCTTATGTTATGCTCTGAGTTACATTAATGGTTTGTGGAATCCATTCAAGCCAGAAGCTTTTGCGACTTCTAAATTAAATTTGATCGGCTTGATTGTTTTTCTTAATGCTGCTGCGTGCTCAAATGAAAGGTTTCTGTCTATTCAGTGACTGAAAGTTGGTTGAAAGTTGGTAAGCATGTTTCACATGTAAGACAAAGGGCAGACTTGGCAGTTTTGATGTATGATAATAAAACTGTTGCGTTTGTTTTTGAAGCGGAACCACAGTTTGATAGGAACTAAGATTTAAACTGCATGTAGACCACAGTGAATGAGACTTACCATTACATTTGAAGCCCATTTCTTTAAGACATTTCTTAGAACAGCCGTCACCGTCAAGCAGATTACTATCATCACACTGTTCGGACCTACAGAGAGAAAACCAACATCAGCTTCATTTCCTTTACATTGGTCAATAGCAGTATTATATAACTTCTTATAACTTGTATATAACTTCTATTGTTATGCATCCATTCAATTTCTACTTTTTTTCTCAGTGCTGTGGACAGCTGAAGCCAAACTCGATAAATCTTGGACAAATCACAAGTTAATGCACCCAGTGTTGGACAATCACCCACATGCACTCACACAACCGAGAGGAGAGAAAACCACAACAGCACAGGAAGAACATGCAAAGTTCTCAGAAAGAAAGCACTTGTTGCAGAATGGAAGTGGTTCCATCACTGTGAGGCCAGCGTACGAACCACTACACCACTGTGCAATCTACCACCGTTTTCAATTAAATCTGTAAATCAACCGTTTTATTCAAAGCACCTTACAGGAAGTAAAATGGAGCAGCTTTACAAGTGATGCACAAAAAGACACATGTATATACAGTATGTATGTGTGCTCCTCTTCATAAAAACACACATGCACAGACGCACATTTACTGTATATCTAAACACATTCATAAAGAATAATAAAAGAAATAGGAGATGTCCAAAACAGTTAACTAAAACAATGCAATAATACTTGTCCGTGTTATTGTGAATGTTATTTTCAAATAACCAAAGGCTGGGACAGAAGACAAACACATTTTTAAGCTAAACTTGTCTGTACCTGTCAATGCGACCATCCCCACAGTACGGCTGCCCGTGTGTGTAGAGTAAAGACGGAGAGTGATCGCTGAGGAGACCATCCGATTCCACCTGGACCGAATATTCATACTTGACTCCCTGTATGACAGAGCTTAGGAAAAAAAAAAAAAAAGAGATCTTTGTGAATGCTTATTGGTAAATTCACTGCCCCCCACCAACACATGAATTCTCCATTAACCCTGATTGATTCTGCAAACCGAGGGTTTGGGATTGCTGTAATAAAAACACAAAGCAAAGTGGAACTTATTCAGTGGTGTCTAACCATAACCTTGCTGTATCCAGTGACCTTAAAGCCCCCACAGGAGGAAGTGTGTGTAACATTACCGTGGCTCCAGTGTCAGGACTATTGATCTGTTTTGGTGCGTCTATAAAAAGAAGCTGTCTCCCTGTTTTCCCTCCACCTGGTATGCGAGTTAACCAGGAGAAGCACACAAAGACAGTATCTGTGCTGTGTCCAATTTCCCAATACTTCATAAATTTCCCTTATTAATTATGAATCAGAAGAATATGAGATGGAGTCCCTCTCTTCTCGTCTATTTTCAGCTGCAGAGAGCATTTTGCATGGCAGCGGTCGCTGTCGGTGTGTGAACTTGTGCATGAATGGAGAAATCTGACAAACTAATATGCAAAGTGCTTTGAGACCTCTGACGCATCAAAAATGTGCTGTATAGGTAGAAGAGTTCCAAAAAAGAAATCTATTTAGTCCAGTTGTAGTCAAGAAAAATGGTTGTACAAACCTTATGTTGTAGATTTGATTGACTAACAAATTCTAAAGGAACAGCGCTTTCTTGACGTTTTTAGCATCACATTGAATACTGAGATTTTTAATGTGTGTGACTGACAGAAGAGTCCTTTTTCTCCCTTTTTGTCTGCATTGTTTTCAGTGAACTTACACTGGAGGAAACGACTGAAGACATGATCCAAGCAGCCACTGGTGTTTATGGCCTCTGTTGCTCACATTTGCTTCACGTCCAAAAAAATAAAAAAAACCCTCTGCCTTCTCTTACTTTTCCTCGCCTCGGCTATGCTGTTGTCGCCTTCGGTCATGTCTTCTTGCTACTCCTTGCATTTTCTTATTCCTTCAGCAACAGCAGCTTCCCCCCCCCCCCAGCTTTTCGTCTTTCTCAAAACGCTCTTCTGTCAACACCTCTGTGTGGGTCTTTCTGCATCTCTGTCAGGAACTGTTGCCTTTCCTCCCTTTTCTCTCTTCTTTTTCATCTCTTCTATCCCACCCTCCTCTGCTCCCCTTCTCCTTTTCTTTTCCAAACTCATTGCTCTCAAACACACTCCCCTCTCCTCACATCAACCCCTCGCTGCCCTCCTCAGTCCCACATAACTCAATTCCCATCGGTTCTTACATCTTTTTGCACTTAGACACAGCTTGTGTAACATAGGAGACGTGTTCCCTGAAAAATAAACTGTTTTTGAAGCTGTGTCCACCTAACATCCGCCCTGCTCTGTAAAACAGCAACAACCTCTCAGGAAAACAGAGGAGCCACTAAATTTCAAATGATCTGGAATCATGTGACACGGATGTCATATTCTGGCAGGTGCTTATCGGATGTCTGTGTACACACTGAGACACTGAGAGGATTTTATGAAGGACTGCTCGTTGCGTGGATAGAAGAGAACTGGCGTGTGGCTTTACATTTGGATTCCAGTAATCGTTTGGACACCCCACAGTACGAGACGGGGATACAGAGCGATTCAACCTAAACCCCAAAGTTCAGCAAGCCTTTGATTAAGTATATGGTTGTTGAAACAGATTTGGATCAGTGGACACACTCGACATCCCCATGCTGGAAACATTTGTGTTTGGAGCTTTTCAAACACTACCAGATCCAGACAGTTTTAAGAGACGGATATCTTTGGATTAGCAGATCTGAGGACACACACACACACACACACACATGCATGGACACAGAGGTATGCTGAGGAATGTTCTCCGTACTGGCCTTAAATAACTTTTTTTTTTTTTTTTTTTTCCCCCATCTTACTTTTATTTCTGATCTCTGGAGATGCTGTGTGTGGGGCGACCTCAAAAGTCAACAAAGGTCCAGAGAGGATTTTGTTTTTGGGAGGTTCAGGCTGAAAAATGCAACACACCTGCGAAATCCCATTTGGCACTGTGGTGACTGCATACGTGATAAATACTTTTTCTTACAGCCCCTTTATTGAAGGATGAAGTGAAGTGAATGAAACCTTTACCTGTCTGTGAAGGTCTGCTTGGTCTGAGGTGGATGCGGGTTGCTGGCGAAAGGCGGCCGCCGCTGGATGCGGTAGAGCAGAGGCTGACAGCCGGAGCAGAGCGGACTGCCGGGGCCTGAAGACAGCATGGCTGCATCAATCTCCATTTTCTCATCAAAGGTGCAGAGCTTAATGGCGGCGATGGCAGCGTTGTGGGTGTCGAGGCGCACGGTGAGGGGCATGTCACAGAAAACGTGCTGCGGACCGAGGTCGATGCTTTTTCCTGCATCTGTGATCAGCTCAATGTTGGCTATGGCTGGGTTATCTGAAAGAGGACAAAGAAGAATGGACGCTCATCAAGAAGTCTGTGCTCAACAGTGATAACGAAGACGTTCATGGACACAATTTGCTCACTTGAGGAGATGTACGTGACCCAGAGAGTCAGCGCGTGTGGAACGACCGGGTAGAGGAACTTCAGCGTGAGAGTGCAGCCCTCGGTGTCGGGGCAGGGAGACGTCACGTTGGTGTCGTAAAGGCTGAGCTCAGGACTCCACGCCTGGAGACTCGGATCACAGTGCTGCTCCACGTCCGGCGGCCCTGAGGTCAGTAAAAGTACTTTTGCTAAAAGTATAAAAGTTTGCTTCCCTTCTGCTGCTCTGTCTGCATATTAATAGTATTCCTCAGATGTGGTGTTGGAAATTTCCAGAAGCAATGACAGCCAGGCTTACAGAGCATCTTCCTCTAATTCACTGATGTGACTTCAGCTGAACCTAACAGGTGAAGCGGTCTTCAGACTGACCCAGACAAGACAGAGGGAGCTTTCTGACCCAGTCTGAAAAACTGATTTGTACTTTTGTGTGCATGTTTTCCCAGAATGTGTGAATCTCAGGAGGGTAAACCAAACATGGCAGCTAAAATTAACAAAAACTGTTTAACTGTGCATCAGGTATAATGACTATCAAAGTTGTTTTAAGATATCTAATTAGTCAGTTTAACTGGTAAAGTAGTTTTTGTTTTTTTTTTACATGCATTTATTTTTAGTTTGAAGCAGGAAAAACAAACCACTGACACCATCTAGTATTACTTGAATAAGATGACGAGCGTGAATCCGTCAGCGGGGAAATGCCACTGCCATGATAGCATTCAGACATAGTTTCTGCCCTTATTTTATAGTGACTGAAAATACATTTCCCAGTATTACTTTTAACAACTACCAGGAAACTCAGTCATATCAGTACGAAAAGAGCTGAACTTTCCGGTTGTGAAAGTTACGAGTCATTCCTCCCTTACCTAAATGTGGCCCTCATTCAAAAACCCAGTAGTAACATCATTACACCAGGCTAAATTAGTTGTTAATTGTTGCAGCGGTAGTGATTACCACTGTGGAATTGCATTGCAGTGTAGTTATTGACAGCCGTGTCCCGGGTGAAAGCCAAATAAAGCCGTAATGAGGTGTTACATATTTCACACCCACTTCGATCAGCCATGTGTGGAAGCATAATTGACCGTCAAACTGTCAAAAAGACAAAGGACGCCAGGTAAGAGACGTTAAGATTGCACTTTAAGTAGGCGTGTAAGTGAAGAAGAACTGTGAACTGTAAATTCTTTCTTTTTTTTTTTTTTTGACTTGCCACATTTTCGGGGCTACTGAAGACTCTGGATATATTAGTACTATTGAAACATTTAATGTTTTTTAAAAGCCAAACCTCAGTTTCACTATTAATATAGTAATAATTCACTGTAAACGATCTAAATGCCTTTAATACTGGAAGAGGACATTTGCCATGACCTGTATAAAGGAGATGATGGATGGCCCTGCTATCCCAATGCACCAAGCAGTATAAATTAACTGAAAACATGAATAATTTCCATGAGAGTTAGTGTACCGTCAACCTTTGGAAAACCACATAATTTTATGACTGATGACTGTCGTTGATTTTCTTGCACTTTCGTTTATTTTATTTGTCCTGGATTTTGAATGCGTCCATTCTTCTTTTTTTTATTCATATTCAATTTCAGATCAAATATATGTCATGTATTGTTTAACACGTGTTAGTGAAACTGTGGTGAAGTGGTTAGTGTCGCTGCCTCATAGAGGGAGTTTTCCCTGTTTAGAACCGCTTGAGTTTAAGTTTTATCTTCTCTAAGTGCTTGCATTACAAATAATAATAATAAAAAATAAAAAATTAAAGTGTCTGATTATATAAATTATACATATTCTTTTAAACTCATGTCATACATCTATCTTCATCTAATAAGCATATAATATATTACATTTTACAGACCTGCACGGTCTGTTGAGCCTTTGATCCAATTTTAACTGCATGGGCCACGTTTAAGCGCTCGCTTTAAACCTGTTCATTTTGAAATAGTTATCCTTTTTAAACTTTTATGCAGCACATAAACCAATTTAATGCTTCGCAACAGGGGGGCAGTATTCGAAACTATTCGGAACAGCTTTTTCCCTTGCGAGTGAAAAAAGCCAGTCGACATCGGCAGAGTCAACATTTTGAGATGTAAATTTGGCCAATTTTTTCTCGCTGGCAATGTTTTTCAATTAAATCCTATACTGGGTCTCCAGCTATGATATCCACATTGAATGAATTCGATTTCCTGTCCGTTTTAAGCCTACGGAGGACGGCCGCCCATCTCCGCCGGCTGACGAAGTGACCAACGCATCTCCGTCCTCAGAAGTGGGGAAAAAGTGAAAAGCGAGCCTGGCAGCCAGCAGACAGGCTGTCTCCTCAGCTATGTGCATACCACTGTTTAGAGTAACTCTGTAATTGACTCTTTATCATCGTTATGATCCCGCAGCAAAAGAGGGACCCATAATCCCCCCCTGTTCCTCTTTGCAGCTTGTTTTCAAAGCATAAATACCAGCAGAGGATTTCCACATATTTGGGTAGAGTTTCCAGAGAGGAAAGTGTTGCTGTGTTGGGTGCGTTCATTTTTTTTTCCTCTATATCGCCCCCATGTTTCTTTTTTTTTTCTCTTTCTGTTCCTTTGCTTTTTTGTTTGCTTTCCTGTGTTCCTTTTTTTTTTTTTCAATTTCTTTCCCCTCACCCTATATGTCATGTCAAAGGAAACCGTGCGTCTCCAGAAATTGTGATTGGAATAACAAGGACCATGTGCTTACATGAAGTGTAACGTTTCACGTACAGTGCCACAGGATACACTTCTTAGTTTATGACTGAGGTTCAATGTTTGAACAGCACCCAAACATTACCCAGAGTAGACGCATGCCCTAATAATCCTTCTCGCTTTGCCTAAAACAAGACAGACACAGAGAGCGGTCTGTAGCGGAGGGCAATTATCATTTAATGATTTTCTGCTTTTTCCTCTTCCAGGAGCTATTAGCCTTGCACGCACCTGAATTTTACAAGAGAGAGACGTGCGTTTGTGTGTGTGTGTGTGTGTGTGTGTAGGTGTGTGTGTGTGTGTGTGTGTGTGTGTGTGTGTGTGTGTGTGTGGGGGGGGGGGGGGGGGGGGGTATTTTTTGCTCCTGTTGAAACAAGACACAGACATAAATCTAAATCCTTAAAATACGAGAGTCCACCATGTCAATGCCACACTGAGAGAGAAAGTATTAGAAAAAGTGCTCAATTAAGTACTGGAGATTTGTGGAGCTAATATGACCAAAAACAATATCATCTGTCTTTCCGACAACCATATTCACGTCAGTCAATAAGCTCAATGATCTATTGATTTTGAAACGACTGGAGAGAGAAAAAAAAGCAAAGTTTTTGTTATTGAGCAGCCATTTTAACTGTAGCTCTAAGTGGAGAAAAAACATTATGTATGGGACAACTAAAAGTGAGTTTGAAGGTTTTGTGAAAGTTTCATGAAGTTCACAAATGTTTTGTCAAGTGCACAAACACACACACACACACACTCTCTTACACTTACTGTGTTGCAACTATAGCTATAATAACATTAGTTCATTTTCCCACCAGAATTCTATGTCAACATTAAATCAGTGGGTTCACGTTTTAATTTCCCTCAAAAAGTAGTAAATACTTGACAGTCACACAGACTTGTAACCAACCGATTGCCTCTTCGGGTGACCAGTAGCCTGAGGTGTCGCATATGCGAGGTGAGGCGGCCTCATGGGCATACTGATGGAAGACGCCGTCTCTCTCACAGTCTCCGCAGTCGACACCAGACACGTGGAACGAAGAGCTGGGGCGAGAGGATGCAGAGCGGCTAATTACTTCAAAAATAAAAATATACAGTATTTATTGCGGCACAGAGCTGAAAGTATTTTTACTAGATATGGACAAAATCCTGAAGGAGAAGGTGGGCAGTAGAAAGGGATGAGTTTCAGCTGATGGCCAAACTCGGGCTGGTTTTGTCCAAATTTGGAGGTGCAACGAGTTTTATATGTTGAGAATTCCATAATCCACTGCACAATGGCCAGCTGTTTGTGCAACATACTTCCACGGGGAGCCTTTGTTTGATCATAATCCCGTCACTCAGTTTACCCAGTTTTTATATTCAGGCAACGCACTGGGAAATATAAATAATGCAGTCAGTTTAACAACCACTGCTGCATAAAACCAACAATCAGCTGTACTAAAAGCTAGAGATGTTTTATTCATTAGGCAGCATAATCAATCATTATAAATACCAATCATCAATAATGTGTTCAAACTATCCACTAAAAATCATGTGGATGATAAAAAAAGAAGGTTTCTGTCTGATATACTGTAGTCCTGGTGAAATGTTTCCTTTGAGGAACTGGTAAAGCTGTCATGCAGAAGCTAGCCTAATTGGCCCAACTGTACAGTTTTTAATCAGTTAAAGCTGCAAGACATTATTCATGATTGTATAAATTCACAAAGGCTTCCATGGAACAAGCTAAAATGCTCATACTAATAAATAGTTACATATTTTCAGCTCAAATTTCCGGTAAGTTACAACTGCATGGATGAATATTCTGTTAGAAGCTAGATGAAGATTACAGACAAGACTAAATGTGACCAATTTTATTACTGTTATGCAGTCGTACCTTTGATAAAGGGGTCCTCTTAAAGGTGGGAGCCAATAGATGGTGACAGAATCTGGACTCTGGTCCGTCACAATAGGAGCCAGAGGGACGGGGACCGGTTTCTGTTCCGTCAGCCACTTCTGGTACACCAAGTCCAGATAACAGTGCATGCGAGCCACTTGGTTCGGAGTGAAATGATCGGTACAATTGTCATCTGGTGCGAAGCAAAACAGTGAAAGTCTAATTAATCTCAAAGATTAGTTAGCTATAGGAAATAGTTATTTACTAATTAATATTTATTAACAAGAATTCCAGATTGGTGCTGTGAAGACATATGCAAAGATAAGAGTAATAAGTTTATTGAGCAATATCCAGGTTAATATTTGGTTGAATTGAGTTAAACACACATTTACCTTTAAAAAAAAACATTAAATTGAAATCTGTCAATAGTACCTATTTGATTTTCTTTTATAGCAGCTGATTACTGAGTATTTTTTTTCCCTCATTACTCTGCTGATATGTGAATATTTATTACAGTATACCAACTACAAATAGATTTTTTGTGAGCAATATAAAAAAAGAGAGAGGAAAGATAATATAACAACTGTACCTGTGTAACTCATGTAGTTACTGTAAGGCGTGTCCTGGTAGGTTGTGACTCCACAGCTGTCTTTCACAGCTCCGGGATCTTGGCAGGCTTTGGATTTGGGCGTCGGAGCAGTGTCGGCACACAAATCTCCAGTCTCCATGGATGGGGTGGTCTCCTGCGAAAGTGTGTCAGAGATAAATATCTAAACTAACCCATTCCATTATACACAGATCCTTTAGGTATTAGGTATTATTTCGGAGGATGTATTATATTTAAGTCCACATTCAACAGTGCCTTCTGCTCCATGGGAAATATTCTATCCAAAAATAGCTGTACCTGACACGGGTCATCACAGGAGTCCCGCTCGCTCACCCCCTTGAACACATGGTACAGCCCAAATATGTGCCCCATCTCATGGATCATTGTGTTATGGTGGCCCGAGGTGCCGAAGTACATGGGGTTCAAGACCATCCCACCTGAGGACAAGAGGCACTGTTTGAAATTCAGGTTTTCTACAATACATTACAGCATGGTGGTATTTTGGGGGGCTTTCTGTTGTTGACATGTGACTTTTTAAAGCATATGTTTAGACAAGTGATAAAATTATGCATTTTATGCTATCCATATGCAAAAACTCAAATCTTTGTGTCACGTCAGTATGAAGTGTTGTTTATTGAAAATAAGACTATTTGATTTAAGATATGACTATATATTTAGTTTTCTATTAATCAGCATTGCATTCTCATCAAAATTGCAAACACACTTGGTTCGTCACAGGGAAATGTAAAATGCCGAGTTGTTTTGGGGAGTTTCAAATTTAGCCCCAAACACAGCCAGGAAAGGCCCCCGAGCCCAGACTTGAACTGGGGGGATTTTTACAGTGATGTGAGACTTTCTAACCGTGACTCGAGCAGGGGGTTGCTGCCAGCAGCTGCACAGTTCTGTGTAACCAGGAATGAATGACAATAGTGTTCAACTTGTGAATTCAGTAAACAACCAAAAGTACTTGTGAAAGGTCCCAGTGGCCAAATAGTACTCCAGCCAGGGTGAGAAACCTACTACAGTTCTACATGAAAACATAAAGGGATGAAAGAAACAACTGGTATGTGTACATGGGTGGCCACAGTGGTACAAAGCAAACACTGCTGCTTGTTTGGTTGTTGTTGGGTTGATTAGCCTTTTCCAGTGAATACGGGTCTAATGATTAGAAGAGGAAAATATTTGCCAGCCTCAAAACGCCCTCCTCATCTAACTTGGCCAAAGCAGACGACAAATGATGGAGAGTTGAGGCAAAAGATGAAACGATGGCTCAATAAAGAGCAAGCGTGAGAAGAGCCAGAGGGGGGAAAATAACAGCAACTTTGCAAGAAATGGAAGATGAGAAAGCGCAAATGAGGGAGAAAACTGAATAAGCTGAACTGGGAAACAAACAAAAAAAAGAAGGGAAAATAACTGCTATAGTTATAGTCTAGCATGAAAGCAATCAGATACCTTGGTGAGTAAGAGCCTCCTTTGCCCACGGCCAGGTTGCAGCTCCCGCCAGCTCTTCACGCACAGAGTTGCTGGCAAAGAAAACATTGAGTGTGTCTGTGCCACTCAGCTGCAGTACCTCCTTTAGCTCTTTCACACTCATATATGCCCTGTAGAAGAGAAAAAAATTAAACATAAATGGAAATAGTGGATCACAATTTGTTTTGTGTAGTATATAAACACCAATCAAGACTGAATACAACACTGAATCTGACCGCATGGTGCAAATGATCAACCAAAATAAACATTAAAGGAATATAAAACGATGTTTATCTCTGATCTGTCACTATCACAGCACGGCCCTGCATGTATTTACAAATTTAGCACTTGTTTGAACATTTAAATTAAACGTAATGTCTAATTTTCTCATTACAAGTTGTGTAAACAAGTGTCAATTTAAAACCATCACACTGATATTTCCATTTATAATGCTTAATTGGTGCACATTCTACATAGCAGACTTGGTTACTTGCCAAATATGATTCACCTGCACACAGTTGTTTGAAAAGGGTTTTGTTGGAAGTGTATTCAAAGCGTTTGTTTCGAAATGTCCTCATGATGATACATATTAGAACATTTCTGCTGGAATTTCATCAAACTATAGTACTGAATAATGAGACTGGTTTGTTGCTGCTTTGCAACATTTACATGCTAGGCTTGTATGTAATACAAAAAAAAATAATTCTTTATATAAATTGTATAAAAATAATTGGTTTCAGAATAGAGTATCCTTTATCATCATTAAACAGCGTACAACGGAATTGGAGAACTGCTCCTCTCCCGGTGCAAAAAAAAAACAAGTGTATCATGTAAAAAACTTGTGTCAACACAGTGGGAACACACATGCTAATTAGTTAAATGTATTGTTAAATCTTTGTAAATCAAGCTAATAAAACTTGGACCACCCCATCGTCAGCTCGTACGTTCTCTTTTTTATTAGAACGTTTTTGGTAATCGTTAACCCTCCAGAATATCGGTCATTTTGGGAAAAAGCTGATCTAATTGTCCCAACGACAAACACGAGCTCTCTGAATAGTGTTCACTTCAATGTCAGCAGGTTTTATGAAGACAATATTGTTGTTGTTGTTGTTGTTGTTGTTGTTTCTCAAATTGTTTTCAAATCCCTTGAAACATGTGCTTTTAGAGATATAAATGAATCTGATGAGAGAAGTGCAGAGTAGAGCACCTCTGTCACGGACAACAATTTGTGCCAATCCTTCACCATCCAACTCAAATCCTAACTATTTAAATTGGTCCGACCGCGAAGAGCCACTCCCCCCAAGCAGCACACCGCTCCCACATCTTTCTCTCTGTCTGTGATAAATTACCCTTTGATGTGTGAAGCCAAGTTTGTTTTTCCGCGGCTGCGGTGATGTCACATGTCATTTTTCTCCTTTGCTTTCATAGCTGGAAAGCTTTTGCACCTCTCATCATTAGACCCGACTGGGTCTGAGAGCCATGGGGCACGGTCTCGCTCGCTGCCCAACCCCTGCGTGCCAGACGCTTTAAGCTCTTGGCCAAGTCTCCTATGGTTTTCTGGAGCATCTTAACTGCTTGATGAAAAAAAATATGTCTGCAGTGGATTGTGTGAATCTCTGTGTACCTGGATTCTTCTAGTAGTGTGTCAGCACAGCATTTGGTAAAATGACTTTGTATTAAAAAAATTAATTCAAGTAAATGCATGGATCCTGCAAAAAGGTTTTATTTGTGCAGACTTGTCAATTTAGGTGTTTCTTTATTATTAAAGAATGAATAAATTGTTTTATTGTGCACTTTTTGAAGCGTTACTGATGTATGAAAAGCCTCAACATGGTTTTATTTGTTCCAACAGTGCACAGTTTAGACAGGAGAGCTTCTCACTGTAAGACGTCAGCTTTAAAATCTAACTCAGTGAACGAGAAAGCAATGGTCACCATGCACCAGTACACCACCATCGAAGGAGCGTTAAGTGAGGCACTTCACATCTAAATTGGTCCAAAGGTGTTGCTCGGCAGCCAAGAGTCCTGCATGTGGGTAATCCTCCCCCTAATGCAGTCCGTCCATCAGCGCATGACTTGTACAGTAAATAAGGACGTGTTTTCTTGGGCACTTTGCCTGACTAAATAAGGTTTAAGATTTAAGATGCTTCAGGAAAACCCTGCACTCCTTACATGACTGAAGCCGAGTTCAGTCGAGGCTGCGCGCAGTATCCATCACCCCAGGCTGAGCAATTATAAGTGACAGAAAGTTGACCACTAAAGAGTTGACTCTTCAACTTCTGAGACTCAGAGGATGCCTCAATGGAAGATTACAGCCAACCTGACAAAAAATAAATAGTTCAGCATGATTGAAATGAAAGATTGGTTATGAGTTATCTAAATTTGTGGATAAATCAAACGCTGTGTGGATCAACAGTCAGCTCTTGCATGGTTACTATGTGAAATTGTAGACGCCAATAAGAGAATGAACTTCGGCTAAAAGCTGAAGAACTGTCTGACTCGCAAACTGACAGATACAGTCCCCAGTTGACTATATCATTGTGACATTTTGTTGTTAATGGAGCTGAAAAATCAATGGCTGCCAAATTGAGTGCCACAAATGGGTGATGCTTTTTTAGAATCGAGCGTCGAGAAATGTTTCCATGCCATTAGCATTTGTTGTGACACACCCAAGAATTTCACATAATCCTGCCGTAATGCGCTGCCTTGCATGAGTTGGCATTAATGCAACCGAAGGACGATTACATCATGGGATAAACCGGCAGAAACAATTAATTCTCCTTCAGATGTAAAGGTGCATTCATTGTTGTGTGGGAGAAAAAAAATCGAGCCATGCTTGTATCAGTTAGTTCAACATGAGCACAATAAAACTTGACCTGGATAAAATTGGAGTTAAATTAATAACATGACAGATGAGATTTGTGTGTGCTTTAAGCATCAAGCGAAGGCTGGAACGGACTTCTTTCACTGGGATTTCCTGAAGCTTTCTGCGCTCAAGTGCACTGTCAAGGATTAACCAACCAAAAAATGTTCGTAAATCCTGGACATGTGTCTGAGCTTAAATGGACATGATGTCCCGTACCACCCCATTACTCCATCTCCACCCTTGCCTTTTTCTTTGCCTCTCCATCTTTCCACTTCCCGATTTCTTTTCTTTCATGTGATGCCAGGATCTGCAGCGTACCTAGCCATCGCACCGCAACTGGCTTTCGACAACAAATTTGTGTTGTGACAGCAGCTGGCTTCAAAAACCTCTGGCGCTGCATTGGCCCACAGCAGCTGCACACATATAGGGTCACGCAGTCTGAATACCTGGCCAAGAGCTCAGAGAGAAGCAAGGAGGGGAGGGGGGGGGGAAATATCAAAAACCCAGATCCCAAACATAAAAATGCTCCAGTGCTCCACAAATGCCAGTGAAATGTCATCCTCACATTAATTCTCTCTCCACCTGAAAAAGTTTGAGTTGAGATCCAGGTACACAGATATGCATGCCGGCATGTTGAAACACTCACGGACAGAAAACGTTTGCAACAAACTGGGGTCAGAACCTTTCCAGAAGACCTACGCTACTGTTAGTCTGCTGGGCCCAGTTTTTACGACACTCTGGTCTCCTGGGTGTGAGCTTTTCATGTAGTATTCAGTGGAGGGCTGGGAGCTTATAGACAGGAACTGTGGCAAGATTCACTGAATACACTCAAGTGCACACATACTGTAACGTATAGAAAACATATTTATGAATGCCTCTCATGCAAAAACAAAAAGCAGTAAAGCAGCTTCCAATCACCGCCCTTATCTAAGCACGATGATTTCATCCTTTTCTTTGTAAAACTCCTTATAATACCCTCAACATGACAATAAACAGCAAATTAAAGAGTGATTTTTATGACTGAGGCCACTGACCACCAGACCCCTGAATAACACTGTTCTTGAGAAAAACAACAGAGCAGAAAGCTGACTGCTGTCCAGCTTTTTTCATTAGTGCTCATCTCGTCTCTGCAGGGCGCGGAGCTCAGGCTGAGACAGAGAACCTCTGACCACAACAACGACCAACCACATTTTTCCTGCCTGTCTGCCAGTATCTATTTCACCAAGTTCATGACAAGGAAACATAAATTAACATCCACTTATGACGCACCTGAAAGACTTCCTACATACGGTCAAGCAATGAGACCACACACACGCCGGCCAAGGATTTTTTTTTTTCCTTCAGTTTCTTTTTTTCAATTCTATCTCATTTTTACCTGTAACTTCCAAGAGGGGCAAACTCAGTACTATGCTTGTTTTGGGGGATTTTTTTTTTTTTTTTTTTTTTTTCCGTGCAGGAGACTGTTTCACATTCATACAGCTGCACAAATTCACACCTTGGCGCAGCACAGTACAGCCAAAGTCTCCATCTGTTGGCCATTGGGAGCTGTCCATTTAAAGTGGGTTTCTGTTAGCTACTGAAAACGTAGATACCTTGCTCAAGAGCGCACTGTGTTTCAGGTCAGGAAAGTCAACACCAAATAAAGAATGCCAGCCACAGTCTTTATCCCCAGGAGTAAAATACAGATGACTGCAGTGCCTTTTGCACTTACAAATTGCAATGTTGTTGCACGTTGCACCACATAGTGGGGAGAAAAAAAAAAACCTGACTTAAACAAAGTTACATCAGTTTGAGAAGGAATGCTGATAAAATATGAAGTTAAATCTATCACTGTTGTTGCCCACAATGTCACCAGCAGGAACAAAAAAACAAAACTTAGAGTAAAATGGAAAAAAAAATTGGCACGTGACGCTAAAATCAATTCCAGTTGACTCTGGGAGAAGGCAGTGTACCTTCTGGACAGGTTTCCAGTCCATCACAGTGCAAACACAGAGAGACTCATAACCAGACGCATTTACACCTACAGGCAATTTTAAGAGTCATCACTTTAACTCAAACACATAGTTTTGGACTACAGCGGAGTACCTGGAGAAAGCCCAAGCGCACAGGGAGAAAATGTGAATTCCACAGAGAACCAGGGGCCAGTTCTCAATGTGAGGTCAGCCTGCTGACCAGTAGAATAGCGCACAGTGTGGCTCAAGGGGTGAGGACCGAAAAGTAAATGTGATGTCCCGACAGTTCTGAATGAACATGAATGAAGAATCATAACATTCAACTCGTGTAGTTAGGGAACAATAGTATTTTTTTTTGTGTAAATGATTTCGAAGCAACTCCTCAGAAAACCTCTCAGCAATTCGAAAGGTACCTACCGTGACCTGCGCCCAATATGTGTTTAGTCCATTAATGTATCTCAGTGATATTCCACATAATGTTATTGAGGTCCAGAGCATATGTTTTATTCTAAGATATTGATTTTTAAAGTGCATCTGTACTTTAGATACAAAAACTTTATATATAGCACAGAATAGGTCCACTGACCGAAGCGCAAATGGAAAAGATGGTTATTTCACAGTATTAAGAAGCATAATTCATTCTTGTGTTGAGCTGTCACACTCTGTCAACTCCACAAACCAAGTGCTAAATCTATCATTTTAAAAAGCTGCTTCAGCTCCCGTCTTCTGTCACCCAGTGGCACAGCGTGAAGCTTATGGTTACAATTTGGATTAAGCATTGGGTCTTTAAGAACACGGACCGGCGACCTCATGGCGAGACTTCATGCCAGCTATTTGGAACTCTGCATGAGCCCGTCTGTCAGGCCAAATGGAAGGCAGCGGGGCTGCCGCTGGAGTTGTTTGGGAAAAATAAGTGTGTACTTTGGCCTCTTCACCGGCCATCTCCACTTCACAGAGCTCCATACAAAATCACCGGGGAAAGTAAGGGTACCAATTTGTACATGTAGCGTGTTGAGCTGTTCATTGTACAAGTCTTGGCAATGTATTGCTGGGAAAAGACTGTTGACGTCCAGAAAATGAATGTATCTGGAAAAAAAAATATTTACGAAACGCTCAAAGCAAATACCCCAGATTCTTCTTCCTTTGTTCCCTTAATAGCGAATTTACAGACGCACAACAGTGCCACTCCTTAAATCTGGCTTGCTACAAATCTGCATTTGCTTCAAGAAAAAAATTAAAACTCAATCAATAAAGTTTTACATTCAGATTTATTCTGCTTCTGAAAGACTCCACTATGACTTGAACTGCCTTATCATGGGTCTCAAGTGAACGCAATGAACTCAAGACGTCTTGTAAATGTTGTTTGCAGAAACAATTTTCCAGTGGTTAAAACAGCACAGCACCCTTCAGCAATCCCAAAATAACTGCTGGAAAGCAAGAGGCCATGGCAAGAATAATATTTCTGCTAAAAAAGAAACGAAACTAAGAGCACTGAAATGACACACACTTCACCCGTAGCCTCACCTGTCAGGAGATTCAGGATCAAAGCAGGTCTTGAGCACGTCGGTGATTTCTGGGTCACAGCAGTCTCCATCATCGTAGTCATAGTGGATACTGTTACACTCCATATTACAAACCCCATCCTGTCTCTTCCAGTTGTAGCAGGGGCCCAGCCTGAGGCAGTCCCCTCCATCGTGGCCCGTCCGTGGGTGGTCGCACTCGGGGTCACATTGGCGGTTCCCAATTTTGCCGATTCGACAGTTGCTGAGAATAAACCTCTCCCGGAGGCTGGAGTTCTTGACAGTGTGGACACTGAGATCCAAGGTGATGTTATACGGCCGGAAGGCTTCAGTCAGAGCCAGGTCCTGAAGGTGGATCTGAGCCTGAGTCACTGTTGGATTTCCACCGTCATCATTGGCGAGGTTGACAATACGGTAGCGAACTCGCTTGGGGGAACGAAGCTGCCAGTTGTTGTTGTAGCCTAAGATGATGTCTGTATTGTCGCAAGGTGTCAGACCGCATGGGGGTGGCAGGAAAGGAGAGACATGCTCCTGTTCAGGGATGGGAGCTGTGATAATAGTAGGATGAAGGCCTGCTTTGTATGGAGTCCAGAGCTGCTCTACCTAAAGATCAAAGCAAGTAAAAACAAGAAATATTATGTTCAAATTCTGATACACAGCAGGAAATTATGATATATAAAGATTATGACATCAATTACTGTCAGTTACATCTGTGAAATCAGCCCACATAGCCACAATGGGAACGCTCTTGTCAATCTGAAGAGGCCGTTTCAGCAGGTCCTCATGGGAGCGGGCATAAGACCACAAAACCACACCGCCTACGAGACCCCTGAAGTTGTGTTCATGATCAGATTGGTTGCTGCCAAGAAAGAGCGTCCTGCAGGTCTTCATGAAGGGGCTGTAGAGATTCCCAGACTGGAGACTACTTTCCCCTACCTGTGAAAAAAACAAAGAGAATTCAGCATTATCTTATAAGTAATCGTCACTAGTGAAATATTGGGTTACAATAGAATATTGACTCGATGAAGTTCAAGCTTGCACCAAAGCCACACACACCTTGGCTCCATCAACATATAGGGTCATGTTGTGGCCATTGTAAGCAGCCATCAGGTGAGTCCAGACGTTGGCTTGGTACCTCTGGTGGCTATACACAGTGGTGGACTTTGGAGCCCGGTCTGTTCGGAGCATGAAGTAGAACCGTGCATCTTTGGTGCCTGCAGGATCCACGGTGCGAATTCCTACTGACCAGCCCTTCTCACTCAATGAGTGGGAGCAGTTGTCAAACACACCTATCGTACAAAGAAAGAACACTGCTGTAATTCATCATAGAATGGCAGGATTGTAGAAAAGTAGGCCTACAAAGCTTGACTGCTATCAAAAAAGAAATGAATTGATAACCACCAAAACATGTAAACTATCCTCCTGTAACTGCAGCAGTGAGTGCAGTGTACAGAGGCTGATGCACAGATCGAGTAAGGCTGAGAGACGGCGCAGAGCCAGAGACGGCAGGAGAGAACAGAGAGGAAGGAGGATGGAGGTATTTCACTAAGCCAAGACAAGGACCTGATGTTTCCATCTGCTGTTGCAACAGACACACACACTCAGACCCACATCTGCTCCCCAGATGTCAAACACTGGGACAGGAAAGGGTCAGGGAACCCCTTCACCCTCCTCAGTGCTGTAAGTAAGCATGCATGTTTATAAGCTTATGTGTGTGTGTGTGTGTGTGTGTGTGTACATGCATGAGTGCTTGTGTGTGAAGTGGGCAACTGCAACAAAGTATTCCCATCGATACAAATGAGCTATTTTTATGGTTTAGCATTTTGTCCATGAAAGTAACAGTGGGTGCTAGAGTTTATTTTGGCCAAGAGTTAGGTTACACTGCATGCAGGCTACTGTTGGACAAAATGTCCAGTAAGAAAACAACAGTATCCACAACAGCCTATGTCTGTGTGATGAACTAAATCCTAAAGGTGCTACATGAAAATCAGCTGCATTATGTGTAAACAAAATCAGATGGATTGATGATCAAAGTAGTTTTTAGTTACCCATGCAATCAACAATGAAGGCATTTTAATTGCAACAACGATGGCAATGATGTTCAGGGATAATGTAGTGTTTCGTCTGAGATAACTACTGTATGCTAACATTTGAATGATTGTGGACTTGCACATTTTGTAAACACTTGGCAGCAGTAGCACTGACATACCAATGTGTTTCTTTAAAGGGAAATCCTATTTTTTTCTTATACTAAATGATTGGCAAACAATTAGATAAAACTTGATAAATGTTCTTTAAAACTGACAGTGTTGGTTGTTAATTACTGGTGAGAACATTGATGAGTGCAGCTCTAAAAATACTGAAATCTTCTAGTTTGGTTTGACAGCTGCAAATACTGATTTTCAACTTGAACACACTGATGAAGAAACTGGTCAAAATTGTTTGGGCATGTAATAACACCTGTCATCAGACAAGACAGGAGCTGCTGTTGGGAAGATAACAGCCAAAGGTTTGAAGTCACACTGATGTCAGTTTATGTCTAACAGAAACAATAGACGGTACGCTATTTGTCAAATTCCTTCAGGACACTACAAAGTGAAAATTCCATGCCACAAAATGCCGCGATCACATAAGGAAACAATGAGAGGAAAAAGTTGAGTAATGGAGTTGGATCTTTGATCAGGGTAAATGTGAGTGGACGTAACAGTTTGTGGTCTCCCTCAATATCTGGACAGCTGTAGCGCTGCACCGTAGTGCTTTTATCCTCTTCAATTTGTTTGATGTATGTGTTGTTCTGTCAAGTGTGCAGCTTTTCAGAATGCAACATTGTTGAAGTTGGAGAAACAGGAATGTTCATCTTTATGTGAAGAGCCTGCAGAAATGAAGGTTTCATTGGATCAATGTGTCTGGAGCCACTGCTCAGAATCAATGGAAACCCACAGGCGAGTGAGGCTGAATGAAACACACCCTGGGAATTTTTTGGTTTTTGACCACATACTTGTAGATGTAGATTCCCTTTCTTTGATGAAAATATATTTCCTTTTACTGTGACTAAAAAAATAAAACAAAAAACTGTTATGATCAGCAGATGGTGCTTTTTCCTCAACATTAAGATAAGCCCTACCTCAAGATTTAGCTGTCCTTTGTTGTGTAAAGAACAGCACCATCATCATTACAAGTAAACGTCTTCATCTAACCTGCTAGTATCACTATTTTGACAACAATGATTAACCATTATCTTGTCATTAGTTATCATTTACAACTAAATTAGCCATGAAATGTAAGGAATTTTGTGTTCGGGGTAATAGATATTATTTATAATATTGCACAATAAGTTCCACATGAAATGGTCAATATATATAAGGAACATGTCTTTGTTGGATGGGCGGCAGCAGAGTTGAGTATACGAGTTTTCTCTCGTGAAAAATTTAACATATTTTCTCCACCAAACAACTCTCTTGTTGTTGCTCTTGCTGTCAAACCTAGATGTGAGCCTTGGGAGAGAATGAGAGAGTACTTTATTGGCGTTGGTGTTTATCAAATCATTCATTCATTCATTCATTCATCTGTGCTGACTAGAATGACATGTACCAACTTGCCAACAGTGACAGTTTTCTGGTCAACCTCATATTTATAATAGATGAATACAGAATATTACGCAGTATTGCTTTTTCATTCAATCACATGATTAACTGATTATCCAATATATTGGTAATTCAGTCCACTCAGTGAATATTACTGCTATTAGCATTAGAGTGGTCATAATTTCATCAACATGCCCTTCTGGCAGCAGAGTCTGTTCTCTGTTTGTGTATATCAGGAACAAGCACAGAGGGAAAACAAGTAAATAGTTATTACTGCTGCAGCTGGACTGGACCAATTGAAGATCAATTCAGAAAAAATAGAAAAAGATGCAGGCAACACTGACAGGGTGGTGGTAGTTCAATTATTAGTACACTCGCTCTATAGCAAGAACTATGTGAGTTCAAGCCTGGGCCAGGCCTTTCTGTGCTGCATGTTTTCCCTTTGAGTGCCAAAGTTTTCTCTGAGTAATCAAGTTTTCTGCAACAGGATTAAAAACATGCTTTTGAGGTCATTGGTCAATTTGACTTGCCCATGGTTGTGAATGTGCATGCACTTGCGGATTGATGGATCAGACTGATATGTTAACAGAGATATCTTCTAACATTCATTCATCCATCTTCTGCACTGCTCCGTCCAACTCGGGGGCCAGAGCTGACCGCAGGGCACACACCAAGAGACAGACAGACAGACAGATACTCTCACATTCACACCCACTGACAATTTAGAGTCACTAAATAGCCTCAAATGCATACTTTTGGTATGTGGCAGGAAACCGGAGTGCTCTGGTGCACACAAAGAACATGCAACCCCAACACAGAAAAGACCCCAAACCCAAAACAGACTTGAACTTAGACATCCTGACTGAGGTGAGAGTTCTAAACTCTAATCAACTTTGCAGCTCTAATCTTGTAACAGAGTATGAATACTCAAACAGAGAGTTAAGAGCAAAAGTAACATTTCACATCAAGACCAAGCCAGTGTGGTTAAAGCAGAAAATAATTATGTTGTCAAACGCAAGAGACCTGTCCAACTTGTGGCCAGGAGACTGTGGTTAGAGCTTTCTGTAGGAAACAGCCAAAAATGTATATTTTATAACCTATGAGTGTTTATGATGCAGTAATGAGCAGTTTACACCCACCTGCTATGACCGCAGGATTGCTCTGACCGCCCTCTGGCTTCACCCACAGCTCCAGGCTGAACGCGGCCCTCGGCAGCTCCAGCCCCGCAGACAGCTTCACCTTCAGCTGCTCCCGGCGCCCGCTGAAGTACAGGGCGCTCATCCAGGAGGGGGGCACCCTCGGCACGGGGCCGCCCCAGCCGCCCATGGGCAAACTGGCAGGCAGATCGGCATCGTCCACCTCCCCGGAGTAGTCGTCCGTCCCCACCTCCGGGGTCTTCGCGGAGGGCCGGTGGTCTCCGTCTCCCTGCTGCAGGCTGTGCAGGACCCGGACGCCCTGGTGGTCTGTCAAGTTGTCGGCGGAAACTTTCTCCCAGCTGGAGTTGCCTTCTTCTTCGTAACGGAACGATGCGTGGAGGCTGCGGACAGACCTGGAGCGGGGGTCGTGTGGGGACAACGTGCGTCCGGAGGAAGGGGCGCTCCGCCCGGCGTCTCCAACGAGAGGCTTCCCGGGCTGCGGAGCGGCGTCTCTCTTGTCATTTCTAGAGTCTCCCTCAATTAAGGATCTGGTAGCCGTGTCACCTCCATCCCTCGCTCCCACGGCCACGTCCTCCGGGTCACCCCAGCCTCCCCTCTCCTCCCCCGCGGGAGCGACCCGCTGCGCCCCGGTGTCAAACCTGCAGCCTCCTGCGCAAACCGCAGGAGCGCTCCCGACTGAGTACGGCTCTCTCCGGCTCGTGTGCGTCCTCGGACGGGCCGCTGGAGGGCGGTGTTGTGACAGGGAGAGGGAGCGGGGCTGTCGGCGGGACCTCCAGACGCCTGGGACGGTGCACGGTTCACCTGCCAGCCTGGAGAGCTCGCGGTCTGCCCGCCGAGCCAAGGCGCGTTTGTACCGGCTGAGCGCGTCAGAGCGAACCGGGCTGAGCAGCCACGTGTTAGTGATGAAGACGAGGAAGATAGCCAGTAGTCTGATAAACAACATTTTCTCAGGGCAAAGGAGATATCTTGAAGGTTTGGAGATAATAAAATGACTTCAAAGAAGAGTTTATGTTCAGTCCTTTTTCTCGGGTCAGCAGCAAAAGGTCTCACAACAGATTGTGGTTCGATGATTATTAGGTTTATTTGCGCACAGTCCCTCAGATAAAGACACTGCTGTTTGGTTTGCCTTGCACGAGTCTAAAATCAACCTGTTTTACTGCGCTTATTATGAGAGTAATCAAATACAAGCTATCAGTGCATTCCGAAGAGGTCAAATTATTAACAACGATATTACATTCGTTTCGCACATGGACTCATTGAATATTGAGGGTTTTAGGCAGGCGATTTTTTTTCTAATGAACACACACATGTACGGAGAGTTATAGTAAACAATCAGATCATCACCAAAGTTATCCGAAATCCATGCATTGGATGTCTACACTGCATATGCGCGGATATTAATAGAGGCTTCACTTTGCCTCCTTCCCATTCATGTTTACCCTCTGCAAAGCATCCAGGACCTTTGACGCTGCAAACAAAAACACCTAAGTGTGCACACGAGGTAACGATACACTTTTTATGCGACACCAGGTTGATTTATATTTGCATCACAGTAATAAGTATTCTATTTCTGAGATTTTGTTGTGTTTGCAGGTTGTATTTTTTTTTTAAAAATGTTATTTTTAAAAGCCAATTTTAATTCCACGCTGGCTTTACACGAGACCCTCTATTCCTCTTTACCTGAACATTGCGACATCATTTAGTGCGTCCTGCTCCAAAATATGACTGCAAGGTGAATCAGTGTAACAAAGTCAACTCCAAAAGCAAAATAAAGCGCAGTGCAAAGTGCGTGCAGAAGCTGTCCTGTAATTTCTGAGAGGACAAAACAAAACAAAAAAAAAATAGTCCAATAAATCACAGTTCGGCAACTGTGCGTCAGCTCCTCTTTTGGGTATTGTTGTGCGTCTCTGTGCGCTTCAGAGAGCGACTTGCTGCTGCTCTTCTGCACCGGCCCATGCAGTAGTAGTACTATCCTCCTTCATTCACTCCTCTCTCTCTCTCTCTCTCTCTCTCTCTCTTCTCTCTCTCTCTCTCTCTCTCTCTCTCTCTCTCTCTCTCTCTCTCTCTCTCTCTCTCTCTCTCTCTCTCTCTCTCTCTCTCTCTCTCATTCTTCGGAGTCCAAAGGTTTTTATCTGGGAGCCCCTGCCCGCATCACCGGCAGGGGAAGCGGTGGTGGAGGAGGGAGAGGTGGAGGGAAGAGGGGGAGGCGTCCCACCTTGCCTCACACACTCAAGTTTTACAAGGGAAATCCTCTTCTCTCCACTTTCCCTGTCCACTCCCGTGCTGTGCATCCCCAAGGCCCACAGGAAAGAGGCTGTAAAATTTATTTATGTGTTTATTCTTCTTTTTTTCCGACTTTATGCATTCATACCTCAATCTCCAGGGGTGGAAGAAGTATTACAATCATTCACAATTGAATTAAAGGTGCCCATTCTTTGGTGTGAGAGAAGGCTTTTGCTTTTACTCTACAGTGTTTTAAAGAGCAACATAGGGAAAATATTTTGCAGCGATGTATTCGTTGGTTGATACCTTCTCTACATAATATTATCTGATTAAACATACAGGTAGACAATATGATCCACACAACATTCTCCAGCTGCAGCAGTTCAGAAGGATTTATATTTTAGCAATTAGCAATGCACATTTATAGTGCTGTGTCACTTACCAGATCAGAACAAGTTCATCTGCAAAATTTGGATGATTATACACGCATATCGAGTTTTGTACTCGTGTTTGATTAGTTTGAAGGGCCTGTTTGATAAATACGTCCTGACTCAACACTGCTCTATAGCCACTGTGACAATAGAATCCCAAATTGGCCATCAAACATTTTCACTCACTGCAAGATTTTTTTTTTCTGGGGGGGGGGGGATTCTGAAAGATTAATCTGAAATGTTAATGAGGGCAGTTTATATTACCAGAACTAAATATTCTATTTATTCCCTCGGTTGAAAGAATTATTAATTGTTTGCTAGTTTAACCTTAGTGTCGTCACTGTACTTTTGCCACAGCATAGACCACTGACCCTTGAGCTTGAGTTAATTGATCATGCTTATAGATTATTATGAGAAGTTAGCAATCAGAAAGTGTTACCGCTATTTATTCTTAATTTCTTTGAAAATACAGGTCATGTCTCACACAGTTTTATATAATTTTAAACTATTTACAGAGCATCTGGCATTTTATAATCCTGCAACTTCAAAACACGTCCTGTCCAACATAACATGGCAAGGTCTAAAAGTACATAGATCATGTGTTTTGAAGGGCTAGTATGTCCACGGACTTTAAATACATGCAACCCTTTGCTCAGAGTATCAATGGCAGTGATACTAGTTTGAGTTTTACTTGATAAAATGCAAATCCAAAATTCCCATCTGTCCACACTGCTGCAGCTGTCAGTAAGTGGGCTCAAAATTAACCAGTGAAAAAATGAATAAGCAATCACATATGCAGGAAGTGTTCACTGGATTCAGAGATCCTCTCTGTTGCATTGTGATAAAGTTATGCAGGGTGCTGAACATGTAAAAGACTGTAAAAAGAGAGCAGATTGAAGGAATTTTTTTCCATCTGCCGTAGTGACTGTTGAGATCGAATGAGTTACATGTTAAGTCTGCTTTCCATCCTGTTTTTTAGATTGTTGGAAGGTGTTAATGTTGAGGCCTGGGAATGTGGTATCCTTATTACATCATCAATTTATCAATTCTTTTTTTTAAAAAAAAGGGGGGGGCAATTTATCCATTCCTTGATGACATTTAAGAAAAGGACAATATTTACATACAAAGAGTACCGTAGTTCGAAATAAACTTCTGTAAGTATACAGACTTTTCTTTCATCATCTTCAATGTGTTTTAAATGGGAGGTTCTACTGTCAACCTGGCAAAGGATGAATGATGGCGGAGGTTGCTGGGTTTGAGGTGGAGGGGTGTTTTCTTCTGCAACAGTGACATAAGTGTTTGATCTCTGCCTCTCTCTCTCTCTCTCTCTCTCTCTCTCTCTCGCTCTCTCTCTCTGCCATCTAAGGAAAAAGGTGAGATCTGAATAACCCTTCTCTTTTCACTTGGTCTTTTTTCTCTGTGCTCTGCCTCCCTCCTTCTCTCCTTCCCCGTTCTCTTGATCTATCTAACTCACTTGCTCACGCTCTGGCTCTCGGTGATGGTATAACACAGACAGGCACAACATCTGTCTTACACATGAAAAGGGTTTCTCCAAGTGTTTTATCATCCAAATATGCTACCTGCTTTGTTCCGAATCCCTGTGTTGGTGTGAGCCAAGACACTGCTGAAAAAGGGCTGAACAGGGGAGAGGAAGCGATGGGGCGAAAGTGGGGAGGGGTACGATTGAGAGAAAAAAGATGTGAGTCATTACTGTGTTGCGATCTCATAAATGAAAATGCAAATTCATCACTTGCATTTGTAGTTCTTGGTTAATAATTGAGGTAAATAGCAGTTGCCTGAGGCATGAGAGAGTAAAGGTTTTATCTTCTGTATATACACAAAAATGTACACACAGACACAAACTATCAAATACGACTGATACTGTTTTCTAAATTTGTAGAATTGTTTTTATTTCAAGTTGTATTGTTAAGTTTGAGTTTATTAGAGTGTAGCTAATGTTGAAACTCATTGTGGAATTTGCTCAATCACAAACTCTGTCATATGAGAAAAGTAGTTATTGTGACTGACATCAAATGTTGATAATGGTAAGTTAATGTCAGACTCTCAAAAAATGAAAAGTCATCATCATTTTTATTCATTACATGTTGAAGGACTAGAAGAGGCAGCTTGACAACTCACCTCAGTAGTGAGTCTACTGTGAATATCTCACACTGAATTTTCAACAGTTTTGAATTTGATGTGGTGAAATTCATGTGTTCTACAGAAGCTCTTCATATCCGAATCTTTCACCTCTTTCAGACATGTCTGTGTTTTTGCAGGTTATCGTCCATGGATGAATATTTTAACTTGTGAAAAATACCTTGCAAAGGGGAAAATAGCTTTTGGCTATGTTTGTAGTCTCTCTAACTCAAAAGACAGGTGTACTGCTGTTTCCAGACACTGTGAAGCAAATCTATGATGACAATGGAAATTACATGAAATTTTATTACTACCATATATCTTCATACATGCGTGCTTCACCACTGGATGATTTCACAGCGCTGATGCTTTCGGTGCCGTTTTTCACAGTTGTTTTTGTTGGGTGTGTGACGCAGACATGTTCCAGTGTTTCCTCAAACTTCATCTTCCACGTAGTAATTATAAAACACAAAACAAACCGCTAAAGACCACTGTTTTTCCACACCTCTTATTCCCCCCCCCCCCCCCCCCCCCCCCCCCCCACAGACCCTACTGTTTTTTGTCAGGCTCAATTTGCAAACAGGGCCCTGGCCAGAGCCTGGAGATGGAGATGGAGGAGGAGGCCACTGGCAGTTATGGCAGGGGCCCCCGAAGGGGCAAAAAACGGTTCCTAAAGAGTGGGAGGCAGGAATTCCACAATCCCAGCCTGCCTGACTGAGGGATCTGCCTGCTAAACATTCAGCTTTTTCTGCTGGCCAAGTGCCCTTTGAAATCCAGCTGCAACTGTGTTTGGGGGGGGGGGGGGGGGGGGGGCACAAGAGAAATAGGAGGGGGGAGTTTAGAAAACGCAACAAAAAAGGAGGGACGTGAAAGGGAGGATGAAGGAGAAGAGACAGAGAGGAAGAGAGTGAAAGAAGGTTGTGTCTGGTAGAGTGTGTATGAGAGAGAGCGTCTGAATGGGCGTGCTCCACCGGGGCCTCACCCCCCACTGCAAGGGACCTCCACAGATTATCCTTCATCCGAGTTTGTCCGTCTTGACCCCACTGACCCTGAGGCCCACTCTCTGCCTTCCCTTCTTCTCTCTCGTTCGCCTCACACACACACACACATACACACACACACATACACACACACGCACACACACACACACACACACACACACACACACACACACATGCTTTTCCTCACTCACTCGGCCACTCATTAGTTTCTCCACACACCCTCATTATTTCCTCTCTGTCACTCACTCTTTCTCTGTTACCTCTCTGCTGCTCACTAAACATCTAACGCGGCAACACCGCTGACCCCCCGAGCTCCACCCCGTCACCACACACACACACACACACACACACACACACACACACACACACTCACTCACACACACACACAGAACCTGGATCTTCATGCAAAAGAGGGGGACCCAATGGGAGCAAATCCAGGCTGATGTGCAGGACAAATGAGCAGGGGAAAGAAAGAAGAAAAGGAGAATAAGGGGAAAAAAAGGCAAGCTTTTCAGTACCATTGGTATAAAATAGAGGAGGGGGGGGGGGGTCGCTCGGGGGACAAATACAACACAATGTATATACAGTACTGCAGGTGTTTTGTTCTGCACTGAGAAACTTATCACGATGGAAGATTTGAAAAGCAGCGTCAACATGTTAAAATATGCCTCCCAAGTGAAATTCATGATGTAATTTAGGTGTTTCTTTATTATTCAGACAGTTTTTTTACCATTTTTTTGAGCCAAGCATGATAACCTAGGCCAAACAGGGGAAGACATTTTACACGGTGGTCCATTTCGGTGAAATTATTTTACTCTTCAGTGTTTTCAGTAACTTTCCTCTCAGTGAAAACCCCATTTCAAATCTGAACCGAGCTCCATAATGATACATATAAACTTCTTCCGCAAACAAAAACATGGGAAAATCCATGTTGTGCGTGCCGACGTGGAGGACCCCTTATTTGCCCATGTGGAGGTAAAAATGGAAAAGCAAGTAGCAAACTGGATAAACTGTGAGCGTGAATACATTAGCACTCCTTAGGTTTTATTTGCAAAGCTGCAGGTGGATGCCTGAATTACATGACACTGTTTTTCTTGGATTAGCCGTTGGCTGCCCTTTGCGAATGTGACCTGCCTGCTTGTTATTGATGTAAAGGCAATATCATCTGGAAAAAATGACATACATGTGGAGACACTCTATTTCTATGGTGGACTAAAATCCTTTGGATATAGATTTTTTTTTCATCGCCAAAAAGAAGGAACCAGTGTTCTTGCAGTGCAGTGAGGCACGTCTGACACTTCACATACGTCGATATTCCTACAACAGATTGAACGATGACCTAAAACTAAAGATTACATTTGCATGTGATTTGATTAAATTCCACTCAAGCCTATTTTGTCATGCAAATGATTATTTTCTGAAGGAATATCAATTCAGCATCAAAACATTGCATTCAAGTGACAATGTTGGGAGCTCATGTTGGAACAGTAGATGTTTCTGGGTGGGGTTTGCATGTTTTCCCTGTCCTGCTTTTTCTACATTTTCTAAATTCCTCCCATAGTTCAAAAACTTGACAATGATTGGTAATTTTTAAAAAAAAAAATCTGAATAAGTACCTCTGTACACCAAACTAATATAACAGAAACATACAGAGAGCAAAGCTTTTGTGTCATCCCTGATGCACCGAGGTAACAAGAAGAATGTGTTTGTGTGTTCAACTTTCTTTAAAGGTGCTGCTGGTGTGACAGCAGGCAATATCTAGTCATAAATTGTGATTGTGTGTTGTGCTGTCACATTAAATTCTTGTTTGGCCACAAGGTGGCTTGCACAGAGCAATGACAGCTTGCATGTATCCCATGATTTCTGTTCATTTTAGTTTAGTAAGTGAACTTTATGTTACATGTTGGGTTTTTTTTTATGTGGTATCAAAAATTTCTAAATTGTTTCCTGTATCTGTCGCTTGCAGACTTATGACAAACAAAATTGCCAAAGTAGCAGGAAATACATTTTCTAAATGGTAACCTGCCAATATGATTGGCCTCTAAATGCTTCAAAAAATTACCCTGAAGTGTATTTTTTTTAATTAATATATTGATATCAAGTTTGTTTTTTCACTGTGTTTGTTACTAAACTCATTGCTTTTCCAAGTGATCTGACTATTTCATATTGCTGTAGCAAACAATTCCTTAAGTTCACATTAGTCTCTCAAATTGAAATACAACACATTCAAAATTTGCCTAAATATTCATCCATGCTCCTGTTTGAAAAAGTGCATTGGTCACTTGCAAATCGAGGTGGCTGCTGAATAGACTCATTAAAACCAAATAAGATCATCTGAGCATCTTCTTCACCCACCTTATCCAAAATAGGGCTACAGTGAGAGAGATCACTATTCTGTCCACAGAAATGGGTTTTATCGTAGGAGCTTGTCATGGATGGACCAAATGGTGTCTTTCCAGTGATTTTGAAAAAATAAATCAGCTCTTTCAACTCATCTTTTAGTTTCAGATTGAGCTTGATCTCGATAGAATAAATGAGGATGATGAGGAGGAACATGGAAAACAACCACCAGGGCTGTTGTGTACTTTTTATGAACAACAAACTGGAGCAGGTGAGGAAGAAAAAGACTAATAGTCATGTTTTACATGTGACTCTGATAATCACACTGCTCTCACACACTTCATCAGAGGAAATTCTCCAAGAAAGAGAACTCATATGGAAAACTGTGAATGACCAGTGACCAACACAAACAGTTTGACACAGAAGCTCCTGGTGTAAACTCCATCAGGCAAAGCGAAGAACTGTTCACAAGCAGAAAAGGGATGTGCTCCCTGTTTTCAATGACACCAAATAGGTCCAAAAATCTTGATTAAGGCAGTCAGAATCTCACAGGAGAACACGCTCGATCAGAAGGACACGTGTATTGGGACCTTCCATGATGAAGATGGTGATGATGCCCTGCTTGAGGCAAGGGCCAGGGTTGAATATAGTCACTGCTGAGATTTGGTGGCTCAAAGACAGACCTGTCAACTGGTCAGCTGCTGCTGTTGGCATTCAGCTGCTATGCATGGTACACTGAAAACTCACAGACATTCCAACGAGGGACAGACTTTACCCTTGTTGTCTGTTTATTTGATGAAAAGAACGATAAACCCAGAACAAGTGTTTGACGAGCGTGCAAGCAGCATTTGAAAGGAGTGCCTTCGATATCTTTTCAGCTGGGAGACGAAACTATCAAAGGTGATTTGTAGCATAAGACAAAGAGAGGGCTGAGAAAATAGCTCTCTACCACCACAGGCATGTGTGACAAGGCTGTAATCACAGTGCAACAACAGCAAGCACTTCTTTCATTAATACAAATGTGTCACTGTTACCCACTCAGTAAAGCATTTTTCTTTTTTCTTTTGTTCACATTCACAAGTAATTATATAATGAAACCTCAAAAAGGTATTTGGAATCAGGGAATTAAGGGAAATCCTGCATAAAATATCTTATAACTGTTAGTGGGCCTGGCTTTGTTCTTTTAAATGGGCAATGTCATTTTCTGAACATAACGATGAGTTTCACTACAAATTTTGATGTTTGTATAACAGTATATTTTTTGTGGCAGGACTATTTTGAAAACCTTTCTAAGTTCTTTTAACAACTTTAGAAAGAGGTTTAGGAAACAAGTTATTTTAGTGTCTTTTTCTGTTTTGCAGGATAAAAGCAGTGTTTTGTGAAATCTAGTGTAAAATCTGATTCAGGAATAGTTCATGTAACGTTATAAAATCATATTACATGTCTATAAAGACAGTTATTTTCCATAATATAAAGGAGCAGTCTTAATATCAATGTAATTACAAGTAATTTCAATGTTTTATTAAAATAAAAGGAGAATATTAATTTTGGGGGCAACTGTGGTTTGGTTGGTACAGTAGTTCATTTGATCAGAAGGTCATATTCCCAATCTCCTCTGTCTCTGGTGACGTGTTGTTGAGCAAAACACTGATCCCAGTGTTCAGATAGAGCACTTTACATGTAGCAGCCATGTCCATTGGTTCAAAGGTTTCTCTCGGGGTCATCAAATAAAGTTTTTTTTTTTCTTTTCTATTCTATTCCTGAAGACACCAAACAACCCTTCTTTTACAACTTCAAAATTACAGAACATGTTGGAACAGCATTGAAAATTTGAAAAAGAAGAATGATTAATCAACAAAACAATCAAATTAGTTAACCGTTAATGTATATCAGACATCTGTGTGTTGTTTATTCATTATTTATTTATTTTTCTTTCTTCCTTATTTATTTTTGTTATTTCATTTATTTATCAAAGTGTTTTCTTCTTAAGAAAACGCGTTATTTTATGTATATATGTCAAAATTGCTTATTGTATTATTGAAACGTGTCAATAAAACTTGCTGAGGAAAAAAAAAACAGGAAAAAAAACACCAAAATATAAATAATGGTTTTTCCACCTCCCCGCCACTAGGGGGCGATAGCTCCACTTCTGAAGGGCAATGTCTACCGGAGTAATTGAGGAAACTCAAGAGATTTCTGTCTGTAGCCAACAGAAGCTAGCCGGCTAATCTCCAAGACAACGCAGATTATTTAGTCGGCCGTCTCAGAGTTTGTGTTTTGCGCCATACCCCTCATTGTTTTGTGATACGCCGCCAGCAACCAACTCGAGGCGGACGCCAGAGGACAAGTTTGTACGCGCTGGACGTTTAGCCCGTGTCACTTTCACCAATGATGCTAACGCTGCGGCGGCACGGCTAGCGAGCAACAACCCGCTAACGGAGCCGAGCAGCGGCGCTGTCCGGATGCTTTGATCCGCGACGCGGCGGCGGATTTCGGGGAGTTTCTCGTCGGCCTTGCATCATGTCAAGCAACCGGCCTCAGCAAAGCGCCGGTGGGGCGAGTTCAGTACCGAGCACGAGTAGCAGCAGCAGCGGCGGCAGCTCCGCGGGCACCGGGAACTCTAACGGTGGCGGCGGGGGCAACGCCGTCACAAGCAATGGCAACAATTCTGGAAATGTTGTGCCCTCCCGGTCCGTGACAACCGCCGGCGAGGGCAGCTCGTCGGTGCCAGCTCTGGCCGCCGTGCCGCTGTCCCGGGGCGGCTTTGCCTCCCTGAGCAGACCCTCTGGCTCATCCGGCAGCAGAAAGAAATCCCTCCATCAAGCTCCCCTATACAACGGCCTCTTGAATTCATATGAGGATAAAAGCAACGACTTTGTTTGGTTAGTTTTCTGAGGACGGAGACAGTGAATCGCCGCCTTGTATTTCAGCCAGAAATTTATTGTAAAAGTTCAACAAACCATGCTTGACACTACTCTCTCTTTTTCAGTCCCATTTGCTTTGAAATGATAGAGGAGGCACACATGACGAAGTGTGGACACAGTTTTTGGTGAGTAGTCGATTTACTTGGTTGGTTTTGTTACTTGTTGAAATGTTTAAATAGCATACCTGATCAGTAAACAGCTGCGCAACCTACAGACACAAACTATGATTCACTACGAATCCATACAAATTCAGCATCTGTTCAAAGTAATGACATTGGCATTATTGACTATTTCTGATATCCTTGCAAGTTACTGTATAATTTGGATATGTTACATTGTGTGCACATAATTTAAGTCTATCTTTCCATATAATCCAGTCAGCCTGTCAGCTGTGCGTCTATGTTGTGTGAGTGATATCATCTGAACATTTCTTGCAGTTTCAAGTGCATTCGCCAGAGCTTGGAGGATAGTAACAGATGTCCTAAATGTAATTATACTGTTGATAATGTGGATCAGCTTTACCCAAACTTTCTTGGTAAGTATTGTTGGTGAGAATCTTGAAGTTTGCTCTTTGTGGTTTTCTGTAACAGGAGAAACAACCTTGAAATTTCTTCAAATAGTTTTTTCTCTTATATAATACAAATGTTTGAATTTTACTTGTAACAGGGTTAGTAAGTTTTTCTACTCTTGACTTTGATTGGATAAACAGAAACGTAATCAGCACATTCCAGTGTTTTGTTGTTCTTGAATCTGGGAAAAAAAATTAATTTAGTCATATTTCAGCCATTCACAAAGACTCACCGTCTACTCGTGCAACATTGCTTTTCTGTATATGTCACTTTGCTTCTTTTTCTGTCAGATTCCTAAATATCTTTGTCCTGCTCGATCTGTTTTCCAGTTAATGAACTGATCCTCAAACAGAAACAACGGTCAGAGGAAAAGAGACTAAAATTAGATCATCCTGTAAGTCCAACACATACAAACTCAAGCATTTATTTTTCTTACATTCTACGCACGGTGCTTACACTGAAATTGACAGGAAAATCTGTTCATTGATCATTGTCTCCGTCTCTCAGAATGGGTCTAGGTGGCAGGTCTTTCAGGATGTTTTGAGTCCTGATCAGGAAAACTTGGACCTTGCAAATGTCAACCTCATGCTGGAGCTTCTGGTTCAGAAGAAGAAACAGCTGGAGGCGGTAAGCAAACATCTTACAGAAGTTCTGATTATACTTTCCTCTTTTCAAGAGCATTCCTTTTCTTTGTGTCTGTTTTTTGGTTTTTTAGCTTGTTAAACTCAAACAACGGTAATATGAGACACAGATGACACAACCTGTTCGAACTTGTTTCAGGATAAACATTTTTTTATCACATAAACAGTAAGATGGCAAAGTATCACTTTAAATCACATTGCTCAGTGGCAGCCCCAGGACCAGAAATAAGACTCTACATTTAGGCAGTCAAGCTTTATCTTGTAGAGTAGCACTTGGTAGGGTGTGTGTTCCAACTTTAGGTTGTGGAGTCAGGATTAGAGAGTTGAGTAATATTAAAGCTAATAATCACTTTTGAAACTGCTTTGGACAAATGGTTCGACTGACACTCAGTGAAGGCGCTACACAGTACTATACAGTGTACAAAACAGTACATTCTCTGAAGAATCTGACACATCCTGTTTTGGTCAGTCTGTGTGACATTAATAGAGAAGTGAGGGCTACAATTTATACTGCTCATCTGTGTTGTGCCACATCACCACTCTCACAGAGATAGTGAACACAGTTGTTATTGTTCATCAGTTTTTGAAATAAGTTGCATCACATGCATCTTCATGCTGCTGGGTTACTCATTGCAACTTCGGTGAGTCACAGCATTTTTGCCTACGTACAACACCGTTATTGTCGGCCTCAGCAGGCCTGTGGTGGTGAGGGAATTCCAAACAACATACATATGCCATCTGTGATAATCCACTTGTTTCAAGTAAATCCAATATGTTTTTTTTTTCTTCGTCAGTCCTGTACAAATTTAAGTGACTTTGCCACATTTATGCTGCCATTGTCGTATTATTCTCCCATGCCAGATGCATCATGTGACACAGTGATAATTACATGTGTTTAGGCTACTTTCTAGCTGTTTGCAACGACATCGTGCATCAAAGGGAAACCTATAAATGTCTTCTGCTTGGATTTGCTGTGCTATGTAGGATCGGCACTCACACCTGTGCTATTGAATGAGAAGCATCTAAAATAAGACACTGCTTAAGGACTGTTGCTTAATGTCTGGTGAATCCGCAGTAGCTTAAATTCTCTTCGTGTTTGTTGAGGTTTTAAGTTTTCAGTGTAAAGTTAGATAAACATCTATGCTTTTGTGTGGTATTTTGGATGTCTGCAGATTGTGTCTGATTCTGTCAAAGGTGAATTAAGGTACTTGGGAACTCATTTGGATCAGAAAGTTATTTTTCTGCCATTAGAACTTGAAATATAGTGCTGTCAAACAGCCTTTGAGTAGAGAGAGATCACTTTTCTTCTATTTTAAAGTGCCAGTAGATTCTTGATCTGCCTTCTCCTAGCTCCTTCCAGTAGTAAATTAGTTTTCTATCTTGTACGCTTGTCATTTTTGTATTATTGCCACAAAAAAAAA